>NC_056749.1:551129725-551142225 GCF_019279795.1 Protopterus annectens | reverse complement strand
TGATAAGGACTTGCTGTGCTATCATTAGAAGATTTAGTATATTCAGTTCAGACACTTAGGATAGTGTGTTGAGCCTAACCATTAAACAAAAAAGTCTTCACAGTATAAAAAGAAAACATTACACAATAGCAGTTACCAAGCATACAACTAGAGAAATGCAAGACATGAGAATGACTGTGGATCGAAGTTTCCAAGGCTCTGTTACAACACGAGGTAGCTTAATATCCAGAGATAATTCACGCCATTTGACCAACATAAAGCACGTTATGAGTGGAAACACCAGCACAGGGAGTAAGAGACTTAGAAAAGGTGTAGGAAATGTCATAGGAGCCATCTTATCTATTTCTGTGCATCACACACCTATGTTCTGTCTTCCTGTTTGCTGACAGATCTGTGCACGTAGCTGAAGTTTCACACAGTGAGTGGAATTGCCTTAGCAAACTGTTTTATTCTCGGAAAAAAAGTTAGCTGTAGCATGTTTGCCAAACTGGAAAGACACCTGGTGACAGACAGATCAGCTGTAGTAATTGTATGGAAGCAGCATGAAAAAGCAATAGGGAAGGCACATGACATGATTAGTTGAAAACAAATAGCTGTCATCCCTCTTGGTAGTCAATTGATGAGACCACAGTCTATGGTATGATATTCAGCTCCATCGACCTCATCTTTTCAGTGAAGTAGACAGACTAGAAGCTCTTTACAGAAAGGGGAACACAATTGTGCAATGTGTGCCAAAAGGCATGGCATGAGGCAAAGCAATGCATCATATTTACAGGTTTGAAGAAAAGGAGCAGACAGTATGATGACAGAAAATTGCACCTAACAGGGAGATCAAGAGAGTTCAGCAATGCAGTAGTATCATGCAAGAAGCCAGGAAACTGCACCTGAAAAAAAGTTCCAGAAAATGTAGACGTATACTGTAAAACTTTAATACTCAACATAATTTCAGAATGCTCAGAAAAAAGATGGACAAATGAATAGGTACTTCTAGCTTTATCAGCATTTACTTGCATCCTGATTATGTATGCGAAATCAAAGGTAGTTATCATCATCATCTATCGTCAATCATATTTTGATAAGTACTTGCTGTGCTATCATTAGAAGATTTAGTATATTCAGTTCAGACACTTAGGGTAATGTGTTGAGCCTAACCATTAAACAAAAAAGTCTTCACAGTATATCACAGTCATCATCTTCATTACACCTTACTGACAGCTCCAGGTGCTCCTGCAGTTGCATCCTATTGATGCCTCTAGGTGTGCAATATAGCATGTTACTATTTGCATTAATAATTTTAAAACCATACTACATGCAAGCTGTTGAAAGATTTCATCTTAAAGTATACATGATGTGCAACAGAGCTGCACTGATATCTGACCTTTGTCTAGTGCTGTTTAAGAAATATTAATTGTTGTTCATGTTATTTATTTATATTGTCATAATTCTCATATTTTTTCTAAATATCTCAACAATGAAGTAACACAATAATATCAGTAGGGTGGGGTAAGTGGGGCAACTGTCCTGTGTTGGGGTGCGTGATCAGCCATCCATCATTCCAATCCTCCTGTAGTACAATATTGTTTTCTTAAAGCCAGTATTGCATTTGTGGTCAAAACTGAGCATTGTTGAGCTTTGTGTGTGGTCTAAGCTGTAGCAACTGCTTGCTATATTTGTAACAAGTAGTTCGCCATAGTTTAAAAGAAGAATTTTTTTGAAATTAAAACACAAGCCGCTCCATGTATGTGGGATATAAACTGTAGCAACAGTTTCCTGCAGTTTAAAACAAGAAATGTTTTTTTTTTTAATTAAAACATGAGTGCTATAGCTCTCAGTGCAGGTCAGGTATGAACTGTAGTAACTGTTTGCTACATTCATACAGCCTAAAAGAAGAATTTTTTTTAAACTAAAATATTAGAACTGTAGAGGTCTATGCAGGCTGGGTATAAACTATAGCAACTGTTTGCTGCATTTTAAAGGATGTCAAATGTTTTCTTCTTCTTTTTTCAAAACTGAGAGGAAGTAGAGTTGGGGCAGGGCACATACATGAGTTGTGAATGGCTGCAGCCAGAGGTGCTTGCGTGTCATTCTGGCCACCTAGTTGGTATGCCGGTACTAGGAACAGAGATTTGGTTTGTTTGTTTTTTTGGTCCTTAACTGAAAATCTGTGTGGGTGGGGCTTGGGTACTGCAAGAAACATCCTTTTTTGGCTGTGATAGGGTGAGGCACTAGTATGTGGGACAAGCACAGGGTTTTGAATGTTGTTAGTATGTCCATAGCTTGACTGGTTACTGAGATATTGTAAGGTATTCACAAATTATTACATAATTAATATTTGTTGTATTTGTTATGACTAATAAAAGTCAGTTTAAGACCTAGAATCTTATGAACACTACCATTGTAAAAATTTGTTTTTGCTCAGTGGTTGGTGGTTTACATTTCTTTATTAACTCTTATGGCTCCAGAGATATGAAAATTTATTTGAAATATGAGGCCATAACTTGATTTTGTCAAAAAGCTTGGGATGCAGCTATTGGGAGATAACAGTACAAACCTCCAAGCTCCATTGGAGTGAATAAGTTGTACACATTTCTATATCTATATATATTCACACATATATATATATATATATATATATATATATATATATATTTAGATGGATTCTTATCAGTTGAGTGACTTTTCAGAAACTTGAAATTTATAAGGCCAAGACCATATGATCAACTTTCAACAACTCAAAGCTTCTGAATGTAGATCGCGGTACAGTGAGGTTCAAGAAATTTACCCTTTTCATCACTGTAGTGTGATTTCAGAGTTGGTATGTATAGTTTGCAGGGGGTACAAGGGGGGCAAAGGGGCTTGTCACCCTGCATAAATGTAAAAGAAACTTTTTTTAATGTTCGAGTTTTTGGAAACTAGATCATATGGTCTTGTTCACAGGAATTTTGAGTTTCTGTAAACTAGATCATCTGAAATAGATCTATATATATATATATATATATATAGTGTGTGTGTGTGTGTGTGTGTGTGTGTGTGTATATATATATATATATATATATATATATATATATATATATATATATATATATATATGTGGGTGCACTTTGTGTCTCTCATTGGGCAGGTAGACTCATTCACAGTAATGTACCATGGTGGTTGTGGATATTGCAATTATAGGAGGTTACTAGGCTAATGGCCCTAGGATCCTTATAAGCATAGCCAACTGCCCTTGTTTCCATGATCAGCACCAGCTGTCCAAGAGAGACACAAGTGGAACCCCCAGGGTGAATTTACAGCTACCCTTCCAGTCATCCAAATTGCGTTTGAAGAGGGCCAATGAGGTGCTCTGTTTGACATGAAGTGGGAGTCTGTTCCAAAAGTGTGGCAACCTCTGGGAAACAAATCCGTCCTTCTAGCACATTCTATTATTGTCACATACCAGGTTAAAGTCTTTAGAGAGAGTAACCCGTGTGCCATTTGACTTGCAGATATGCAGCATTTCCAGTAAAGCAGGGTCAGAGATTGCCTTGTACGCAGGGCAGAGATCACATCTGAGTAGTTTGTATGAAACAGAATAAAGTGACAGTGTTTTCAGCTGATCCACATAGGGCAGATGCTGACGACCTTGAATTTTCCTTCTGAACTTTTGTGGTCTCTCCAACTGCTGCAGGTGCTTGGAAAGCTACATACCAAAAGTGGCATTGTACTCAATTACTGGCCTGATGATGAGGGAAGAGTACATAGAGGTTATAACTTCTTTTTTCTGGAGGCAGTGCCCTTGTTTATGAAATGAGCAGTATAGTATGCCCTTCTTAATACTGTGGAGATATGGTGATCAAAGGTAAAGTTGCTGTTAACCTGTGTGCCCCGGTCTCTCACCACCGGGTGCATACTTCGGGCGTTGCCATTGATGTGGTAGTTAGCAAGAACATTGCTCTTACTGAAAGGGATGATGACACATTTTATTGCATTGAGTTTAAGGCCATGACTTTGCCACAAATCATTGTTTGCATAAGAACTTTTTGTAGGATGTTGACATAGTTTGGAGATTATATAACCTCTCCCAGTTTGCAGTCATCAGCAAACTTTGTCAGACACAGACCTTTAGTTTTTGCTTGTACTTCTGAGAAATAGATTCTGAACAGCAGAGGTCCCAGGACTGATCCCTGTGGAACACTACTGTTTCCTCTATTTTGACTGTATGGGTTCTATCAGTGAAACAGTTAGTGACCCAACTAATGATATAAGGGTTGATACTTAGCTGGGTGAGTTTCTCAATGATGCCTGAGTGGGGAATAGTGTCAAAAGCCCTGGCTAGGTTTAGTTAGGCTATATGCATAGAGTTCCCTCATCCAGGGCCTTGGTGACTGTCGCAAAGAAGTCCACCACGTTTAGCAGGCATGATCTCCCTATGACAAATCCAAACTGAGTAGGGTCAGGTGTTTGGAGATTACCTATATCTTTTTTGAAAAGGTCCAAGATGATTCGCTCCATGGGCTTGCAGATAAGGCTAGTCAGGCTAATACGGCTGTAGTTCCAGCACCTTTGTGCAAGTGGATAACAGTGGCTTTTTTCCATTCAGCTGGCATGAAGTTGGTGCTTAGAGTAAGATTGAATAGAGTACCCATTGGTGTTTCTAATTCTTATTGGAGCCCATGTTGGACACAGCCTGGGATGTTGTCATGTCCCATAGATGCTGTGTTTTTGGCCTTAGAGCGGGCGTTTATGACCTGCTCTTTAGAGATGCAAGATAGGGGACAGGTGGTAGGGATGTCATGGGGTACATGTGGCGGGGACAGAGGAGTGTAGTTTTCACAAAAACTGTCAGCTAACAAGTTAGTTATGCTCACAGGTTAAGTATATGTGGTATCATTAACTATCAGTTTAGTGCAAATTTGGACCTTTCCATTTAGGTTATGGATGTAACTAAAGAATGCCTTATTAGATGTGATTCAGTGAACCTGCTTTATCATAACATATCTGCTGCCACCTCGCTGGTTTAGTTTGGTTGATTTGGATCTGAAGAAGCAATGTGACTGTGAGTGTTTTTCTCAGTATACCTTCTTAGACTGTTTCTTTAGTCATACATGCACAGTTACGCTGTTTCTTTCATCAAATATCCACAGCACCCTGCTTTTTTAGCTACAAGTCTGTCTAACAGTAAATCATTGTCTTTAGAGAAAGAAGTAACTCACCTCATTAATTTGTACACCATGTTATATTGGGTGTACTTAGTTACTTCCAAGGTGGCAAAAATGTGAGTGCACATACGAAAGACTACCGAACTTAGGGCTGATGTTAAATAACTTACTGAAAAGTATAAATTACAAACACACACACACACACACACACACACACACACACACACACACACACCGAAATGCAGATAAAACCCTCTAATTTGGCATTATTAAAATCACATAAGTGCAAGGATAATAATAATTATGTGATTCAAACAGCATCAAAGAAGGGAGCTTTGTTTGTGTGAGAGTTTTGTGTGTGTGTGTGTGTGTGTATGTGTGTGCGCGCGTGCGTGTACTTGAGCATGTGCTTGTAATTTGACCTTGATCACCATGCTGGGGGTATTCTCGGTGAAAGAATAAGGATCCAAAGGGAAAACTCAATACCTATCTTTTCAGATGTTCTTGTTGGTCAAATGGCAGTGGAGGTCTTGGGTTCATCTCTCAATTGAGAGCTAATATTATCATTTCACTTCTGTGATTCTTTCTGGAAAGTACACCATTTTGGTAGCAGGGGAAGAGAAATAAGGATGATATTATCTGTGTTGTTTTCAGGATGATGAGGTTTTTAGCTAGGCAGTATCAGCAGAAAGTGAAGCATAAGGCTAGGAAAGGAATGTGGGGAGGAAGTGTGATTACGCTGAGAGCGATACAGAAGTTCAGTGAAATACAGGTAAGTAGAAAATACTTATTTTTTTGGGGGGTGCATCTACTTTTCAAGAGCCTTTGTCCATATTTTTGATATCTGCAGCACAGGTTGAGAGGCATGCCCATGGCATGTGTTCAAAACATGAGCAGCTGGTAAGAAAAAAGCAGATGCAGGGAGAACTTGCAGACTCCACACAGAGGGTGGCCTTGTGGGAAATTACCTATAGAACCAAGTGTTGTACACAGTAGCACTAACTACTAGACCACTGTGCTTTCACAAACCAGTCAGTGGAATGGAATTCTAGAATGCATGAGACAGACCTGACAAAAGTCTTTTGAGGGTGTAGATGCTGCTGGTTACATGGGATGTGAATTGTGATGGACAAGGAAGAAAATGTCCAGATTAGGTCGCAAAGCAGTCATTACCTTTCACAGGTTATTTCTTACAGGCACATAGGTACAGCATTGTGCATGGAAAGAGAGGCAAAGGAAAACAGCAAATATCACGTGCATTGTATTCACCAGCAAGGCAGAGTACAAGCTGCTGCAAAAGTGACAGAATGACCATCCTGCTGTCTGAATAAAGGCAGTACAGGTGTACAGGTTTTTGTAGATCCAGCAGCCAGAAAAAATTATACATGCATATTGAAATGGCTCAAAGCCTTCTGGGTCATGACTAGCAACATAGCAGGGAATGTACCACTGCCTTCTGAACATGGGATCCTTGCTACTGACACATCTACTCAATACTGCAGTATTATTCTCAAAGTTGGTGATGAATACAACATTCCTCTGTCAAAGAAGTCTGGCTTCAACTTACAGTGCTGGTAGTAGTCAATCATGGGAGCTTTACTGCTATCAGATGGCTGGGTGGGGAGATAGACTTGAATGGCCAATGCCTGGGGAAATGACAGTGACCAGCAACTGCTTGTCTGACTCCGGTAAGATACCAGAAAGATATTCATAGTTCTATATACTCTACAAGGACATGGTTTTACATCCTACCCTTCATGCAGAGGACTGTGGTGCACCATATCTCTCACCTTCTTACCACAAGAAATCTGGAAAAAAAAAACAACTGTGGAGAACAGTGTCTCAGAAATAGGAGCACACTTCAGTTACTGCTTTTACAAATGTAAAAAGTGGATAGAATAACAGGATTTGCATTCAAATGCTTTTTCTGAAGGATATTAAGTCTGAAACTCAAATGTCTAATATTATTTAGTGACATCAATCCTCAATGATTTGCCGGAAAACCATAAATTTTATTAGGAATAAGCCAAAAATGTGAGGCAAAAATCTGGACACTATAAAAATCTGCACAGTTGAGAGGTATGAGATGCACACATACCACTGTCACTGCTTGTCTGCAGCTCCTCGACAGAAGTGCATAAGGAAAGTCATCTTTCCCTAAGGTTATAGTAGCTAATGACAGAGTTGGCTTATGAGAACAAAACTATATTCAAATTATTTTAAAGTGATTAGTATCAATTAGGAATTCATAAAAACTTAATAAAGCATACTGAAATAAAAAAATACACTGGTTACAGAACAACAGTCTTAGCATACAACTGTGGTTTATGCACCTGTGAGGTACTGTTTAACCAGCAAAAAAACTTCATAAATTTACTGACATCTCTCTGTCAGTTTGCGTATCACTGCTTCTGCAGAATCTGTCAGAAAAACTATATGCTTGTGACTTGCTATACATTTCTAAAAGCACTCTTCCAGCATCTGCTGTTTTGAAGGCACTCTTAAAACTGAACACTAATTATTATTAAACACAGATAAGCTTCATTTATTTCTTGTGAAGCTGAAATACTATCATTACATAAAAAATGTGTCAGATGTTTTGGCTATAGAGAAAATACACTGCAATTGCTACTACTTTGCTTCCAAACTGCAAACCCCACTCACCCACACTTCCGAATGTCTTTAGTCTCCTACTGACCTTGTCCTCAGCATAGTAAAAGGCTACCTTACACTAGCAGTTTAAAGGAATGAATTGTTGGATTCATGTCTGGAGCAGTCTACAGTGAATATAGAGGATGCTGGGAGTCCTGATAAGATGAGTCATTAAAACGGGCTCCCCTCCAAGCTCAACACTTTGAGTTTCTCATAAATGAACGTCGGCAGCTGTTTTAATTAATCAAAGTAATTACTCCATCACCAGCTGGAAAAATATGTTGGCTGATACACTAAACTGCAACAATATGTGGTCTCCACTTATCTGTAGCTTATATCCTCTAGAGAGGTATAAGATACCTCTCATGAAAGTTTTACCTGAAACAGCAGCTGTAATTAAGCTGATGATTACTTTTATTAATCCTCTGTCATGGAATGATAGCTGACTGTCCAAAGTTTGTTTAAGGAGGATGCAGTGAGATATTTGAAATGCTCTAATGGATGACTTAGCTTCTAGTCAGTACTGGGGTCACTTACTTTTTCCATCGTTGGCTACATTTTAGAACGACATGCGCACCACGTTCTTTTTTACTCTTAAGTAAGAATACTCTTGGGAGTGGATATCTTTGATCGCTGTGTTTTCTACTGAAAATATATACAAGCATTCAGAAACCGTCCCATATTCATCTGTTTCTTTCCCAGCTGGAAGTACAGCTGATATGTATTCAGTGCGTGCACTGAGTTTAAGCCCCTGTCAAGGCCTTCCTGTTTACCCGTTAATGCATGTATTGCTCTTCCCATTGTAGCATCAGAATGGATAAGCCTTAAACACCTGTTACTCTTATTTTGTGCTCCAGAATTTAAAAACTTCAGAGGTGTTACCAAAACATGCCAGAATGCCTTGTTTGAATGGTTTGTTTTCCACTTTTGGCATTTAAGTGCTTTTAAATGCCCCATTCCCCAAATTGAAAGACTACAACAAATGCAGTGTGCTAAATGAGCAGCAAGTGGTTCTCTGCAGCAAGAAAAATAAATAGAATTAAATTAGTAGTCCTATCTTCCCAAAAAGCTCAGCAGTGACCCTGCACTTCTCAGTCATGCAAAAAAAAAAAAAAAAAACAACATAGGTCCAAGGGGTTAGTCTTTTTCCTTTTTTTTTCAGTGAAGGCAATTATCCCCAGAACGGGGATGTTTGCAGTCTGGTCCTTGCACCCAAGTTCAGTAAAAAAAAAAGCTTTTGTTGATATTTTTTACCATTGATAAAATTGTGTTTAAAAATCCCATAATTACAAACTTGGTAGTCAATGCTGTATTGTTGTATACTCTGCAAAATCACATGTTACATATTTAAAGGGGTCTATATTAAATCGGCAAAACAGCATTACAGCAAATGCCATTTTGCCAACACATAGCCCAAAGTCTGAAAATAGTGAAGGCTCAGGCCAGCGATTTTTTTCATAGGGAAAAAAATTAGCATTGCCATTTACCCCACTGTAGTGCAATCTCAGAGCTGATATATTTAGTTGGGGGATGCGGTGGGTGAAGCCCCCCACTTAGTTATGTTTAAATTGTGTGTGTGTGTTTGGTGCTAGCAATTTCTTTCCCAGGGAAAGAAATAGCTGTTTAGACCATTCGCAGTTTAGTGCATTCGGTCTTTATGTGTCTGTAAAGAGGTGTTCGATGTAACGCCTCTTAGCAATTTTAATATAGACCCATTTAAAGTAGGTAAAATCTGTGGCTCCATAATATACTAAACCTCATGACATTTACCCCATTTGAATTTATACTTAAATACAGAGGTCATTTAAACATGCATGAAACTACCTTTAGAGTTTCCTGCTCTGACTAAAAGTGGCAGTGGCAAGCATCCACTTACATTTCAAACACTCTAGGTTTGAAAGCAGCCTGGATGCCAAACATCTATCAAGGGGAGGATCATGGCCATTGATATATGTGAATATCTGACTCATAAGATAAGGAATAAGACTTTTCATTTTCCTTGTTGTATTGGAGACAGCGTTAAGTTCTAGAAGGTAGCTGATAAGGTCCATCTTGACTGCATCTCAGGTATGTGAAATTGTGGGACTCTGGGAGATGTACATGACTTGTCTGCTTTAGGTTGTCCAAAGTAATAGGAGTAGAATCAGTTATGAACTTCCAACCAGCTGCTGCATGAAGGCACTGCCTCCACAATCACTGACATTGGCTACTCGATGAATCAGATGAGAGACTGGGCAGAATAATAATTTGCAGTAAAATTCTTCTAAGACTTAGTTGACAAAGCATGTGTTGTCATTGCTAGTCCAAATGTAATTCTCAATTTTCTGGGGAGCAAAACCCCTCTGTGTAGAGACACAGTTATGGTGGGGAGAATGGAGTGATCACTCCAGGTGCAAAGTGTCAAGAGATTGGCAGATCCTGATCGGTCTTCAGTGCATACTGGCATTTAGAAATAAATGTTGCATGTTGGCATTGCATTTGCAGTCTGAACTGAAGCACTGTAGAATTGTGTGTGATATAAACTGTAGCTAATGGGAGAAAACAGTTTTTTTGTACCTCAAATTAATGTTGCGGGCACATGCCAGATAGGGGGTTGGCACTGGGTACAAAAATATCTAGCTTCACTTCTGCCTCTCTGCATTTCTCTCCATGGAGGGTTATATTCCCTGCATTCTTCAATTTATTAAAACTGTCTGCAGTATCACAGCATCACTGCATATTAGAGAAAAGGATGCAACAATCTGAGACTCTTAAAGTCAGAACTGATTAACGGTTAGTGAACCAACTTTTCACAAAATGTAGGACTCTGGAAAAATCATTATGCAATAAACATGGACGTGAGACTGGTGTAGCAGAATAGAAAACTGTACTTACTGGTAAGTTTAGAAAAAAGCCTTTTGTTTTGAAAATCTTAACTTGGAGATGAAGATCAGGCTGTTACCATCTGATGGCAATACCTTTTAAAATACAAACATCTGAAGGTAACTAAGTCACAATGTGCTTAGCATGGCTACATTCCTGTAGATCTAAAAGACATTACTGAACTTTAGGGAAAAAGAAAATATCAAACTTTAAACCAGTGTATATCATTATGTATCTGGACTTCGCCAATGGACAATGCCATATTGTGATTAGTTAGTAGAAATTGTTTCGAAAAATTGACAGTTGCAGTTGGTTTATATATATATATATATATATATATATATATATATATATATATATATATATATATATATATATATATATATATATATATATGAATTATTTCTTCCTGACTCTGTTGTGCTGAGTTTTGGATCATCAGATAAAGCAAAAACATCAACAGATCCATCAGACATCATAAATATCAAATAGAACCATAAAAGCACACTATTATGTCCACCACTGTATCAGAATCTCCAAAAGAAGGGGCAGAAAAAAGACACAAGAAACTACGACCAGACCCCTGCAACATCTGGTAGATGATGAAAGGCTGTATTACACCTGTAATACCTGCTACACTCACCTAAATCATTCATGAGTTGTGATATTGCTGCTCCTTGTGAGAGAAGGGGTAACAGCCATTTATTCTAGCTTGTATGTGGAGAGGGTTGGTTGCTCACTGCCTACTGTCCAATTGTTTCCACTATGCCAGGAACATTTTCAAGTTTAAATTTAGGACTGTTTCTCAGCCTAGTCCTCCATTGTGCTAACCTATAGACCGTACATTTCAGTACTTCCAAAAGATGAAGAGATAGTGGTAAAAGAGACAGGAAACTACTGCCAGTTCCTGAAACACCTGGGATGAGGACAAAGCACTGGTATACCTGAGTGACCTGCTGTGTTCACCTGAATTGATTCACAGTGGTTCTGTACCTGCTGTACCTGTGGCTGCTGCTGGAGACAAACGCCACACAATCAATTAATTCCTTGTTGTTTGGGGAGACAGGCAGTTGTTCCATGCCTACTGCTGACAGGTTGTTTCATTTTCTGTTTCAGGGGATGGTGGCTACTTTTTCTAATTTAAATCTGGGACAGGTGCACAGCCCAGCACTCTGTTATGTTGAGTTGTTGACTGTGCATACCAGTACTTTCAACAGAAGTACAGAGAGAGAAAAAAGCAGAGAAGAACCTACTACCAGATGCCAGCAACAACATGGACAAAACAAAGGACCATGATATAAATTATATATGTGTGATATATATGTGTAAATAGCAGGAAAAAGTGCTATCAAATGGAATATACATGGCCAGTTAAAGATACTGCATCACGCTGAGCATTAACTAATGCAAGTAATGTCTCCTCCAAAACAGGCACACTGCCTATTGTCCTCCCATTACTGCTGAAGTATGTAAAAGTGGTTTTAAAGCTTTTAGAGCTGTGTAGCATGAAAAGGGAGAAAAAACTCCAAAGACCATGACGGTATTAAAAGGTCGCTTGCATACCTTATGCACCATGGGTTTGTACCAAACGCAATGTGTAAGTATGTATTTATTTATGCTGACCAGATTAGTTCCACTAGGTTTGACAACAGTTTTCAAGGGAGTCTTGAGGTGGTATTCATAATGATGTGTGGAAATTTTACTACAATATGGAGAAACATTCTGAATTAAAGCAACGATAAAGAATAAAAGGTGGAGTCTGAAATGCAGAATTATAAAACTATATGTGAATATTTATATCTGTCTATTTCTACCATGCTATATCTATCAATATGTATATATGTGTGT
>NC_056749.1:551069725-551119725 GCF_019279795.1 Protopterus annectens | reverse complement strand
AGGTTTGTTGATGACCTTTTTGTTCTTTGGAATGGAACATCAGAACAGCTGGAATCAATGCTATCCATTATGAATGATTTAACTACATTCCTTACTTTTACCATGAACTATTCCACACATAGAATTGATTTTTTAGACCTATATATTAAGAGATTAACAGATGATATGATAAATACGGGGGTCTATCGCAAGGCATGTTACTGCAATTCCTTGTTATTAAGGTCTAGTATGCACCCACAATTTGTTTTGAAGAATATAATGAAAGGACAGGCCATTAGAGCCTCAGATTGAACACGACTGAACAGGGATTTATCTCAGAATTAGACAATCTGAGAAATAGATTACTGACCCGGGGATACAAGAATAATGAGATTATACCATACATGGAGGAAGCATACATGTCACGCACCACTTCAGGTGCACCATACTTTGGACCCAGGGTCCAAGATCAAACCGTTGGAGATCATATGTTAAATAGATCTATTAAATTTTCTACTCTGTATACTTCTGATCAATATCAGTTAAAGGAAATTATTAGTAAACATTGGGATATTCTCCTGGTTGATGATGACTTGAAACGCATTGTGGGGGAGACACCAAGTTTCCTATTTTGGAATAAGAGCAACCTAAAGCGATTGCTTTGTCACCCCAGACATGATAGGATTATGAAGAACACTGGTCACACTAAACCCTGTGGTCACTGCAACTTCTGTTCATTTATTGATAGTAGTGAGGTGTTTATACACCCGGATTTACACACCATTTTCTCCATCAAGGCAGATGCAGATTGTATGACACCTAATGTGGTGTATTTAGCTACTTCTCAGGCATGCCCGAGTTTCTATGTTGGTAAAATTAACCGGCCGTTAAGGGATAGAATGAGAGAGCATATTTACCACATGAGAAAGGGCACTTTACACAATGCCTTAGCAAAACATATAACCACCAATGACAATGATCATACTTTCTTGTTCCGGGTCCTAGAGATAATTGTTGTGAATAAGAGGGGTGGTAATACTATGAATCTTACTGAATCTAAGGAGACTGACTGGATCATTCATTTGAAAGCTGATAAGGGGCATGGGCTGAATGATAGAGCTTCTATAAAACCTAAGCTGAGACAACGCAGGCACATAAAATGAACTATCATTTATTTGTATATGTTCTTGATTATGTATTTTATCAATATTAACTTATCAGAATGTTTATTTATATGTTTTTAGGTCACTATGCAAGTTTTATATATTTTCGTTTTACTTTACATTAACATGTTTATATATGGGAGAGTTCTTTAAATTCTCCAGCATTGCTTTTAATTGTTTAAATTGTTTTAATTGACTAATTGAGCTGCTTATATAAGGGGAGGTCTACTGTGACTTTTATACAAGGATCTGAAGAAGCTGTAATGGTGAAAGCGCTCATCCGTATGTTATAAGTGCAAATTCTTGGAATTAAATTTGGAGTTTTGTTCTTACTTCTGCTGTACTCCGCTTCCTTTGTGACTTATGTTATATCTACCTCACGGAACTACAGCGTTTGCTTGCTGAGCAGTGGATTTTACTTTACTTTATAACAGAAAATGTTTACAGCATGGATTCGTAAAATTTACCATGTGCTTGTATTAAGCCTTTTGCTTAACTTTTTATTGGCAATTAATTACTTTGTATTTGTATTTTTAATTGAATTATTATTTAAGAAATGAGTTTTCACTGTTTGTTACATCTGAAGAAGTCCAACTGGATAGACGAAAGCTCTTAACTTTTGTCATTTTAAATTGCATTTTTGGTTATTTCTGCTGCTGTTGTTGACTATGTAGACTTTTTTATTTTTCCTATATGTGTAGCTGCATACATATATATATATATATATATATATATATATATATATATATATATATGTTTTATTGTCATGATGTAAAAAATTTGTATTTTCTTATGTATACTACATTTTGTGTACTTTATACTTTATTGATTATTGTAATTTATGCATTAAAATTTACTGTTACTCATGGTGCTTTTCTCCCCAGGCCAGTTGGACTTTCCTTGTAAACAAATGTTAAATAAACAAATAAATATACAAACCAAGCATGGGAAACACCTGGAATGGAGTCTGTGTTACTGTGAGGATTGGGAAATGTACCCTTGTCCCCACTGTTGTGCAATCTTAGAGTTAGTATATTTAATGTGCAGGGGGTGCAGGGCCAAAGCTTTAGTGAAGGTATATGTTTGTCTTTATTGTTTTTTTTTTGCTGTAGGATGTGTTCTTATGAGTGCTGTACACTCTGCAGTTACAACAGTGGTTTGAGACATGCGCAATTGCTTCTTCAGCAGTTCAGGTTTCGGTGCTATGGAGTTTTGTTAACTACAGGTTTCCGGTCTTTTCGTCTTGGACATATGGTCTTCACTCTTCTGCTCAGTCAAGCAAGTAAAGGTAATCCATATAGATACATACATGTATGTGTGTATGTGAACATATATATGTGTATATCTATGAGTGTGTGTGTGTGTGTGTGTGTGTGTGTGTGCATGTGCATGTATGCATATGGATTCACTTCAGAATCTCAATTCCGAAACATCAAATTTCATATGACCGAGACCATATCATTGATGTTTTGTAATATCGAAATTCCGAAACAATTCAAAAAAGAAAAACAATTTAAATGTTTCTGCAGGGGGGCAAGACCCCCTGCACCTCCCACACCCCCAATACTTAAATATTCCAACTCCAAGATCGCACTACAGCGAGGAAAGGGGAAATCTCCCATTCCATGCTGTATGCAGATCTCCGTTCACAATGTCGGGATTCCGAAAGATCAATCATATGGTCTCGGCCATATGAAATTTGATCTTTCAGGATTTCTGCATTTTGAAATGTTCATGTGTGTGTGTGTGTAGATATATATATGCATATGTAAAAAATTATTAAGAATCTTTTGCTATTTTGGAAGAAATATAGACGCTAGGCTATTCTCGGTGTTGTGGTCAGGCCTTTATTCATTTAAATCACATTTTGAGCAATATATATCAATATATATATATATATATATATATATATACACACACACACACACACACACACACACACACACACACACAGATATCTACACACATACGCATACACACACATACATGTGAGATTGTGAATATATAAATGTCTATATCTACGTGTGTGTGTATATATATATATATATATATATATATATATATATATATATATATATGTGTGTGTGTGTGTGTGTGCACATGTATATATGGGTCCCCTTCAGATGATCGAAGTCTTAAAACTTCAAATTTCATATGGCTGAGACCATATGATCGAAGTTTTAAAACTTCAAACGTTCTGAACAGAGATCTCCATAGAGCACGTAATAGGAAAGTTTCCCTTTTCCTCGCTGTAGTGATATCTGGGAGTTGGTATATTTAAACAGCAGGGAGTATGTAGATGGTGCAGGGGGACCTTCCCCTGCAAAAATGTCCAAACCATATTTTTCCTAAGGGCTTGAGAATGTTCAAGTTTCCCAGTTGCTCGGTGAGAGATTTGCCTTTGTATAATGACTTAATTAAGATCTATAATGAGGTCAAGCTACAAGCATTGCATGTTTTAATAAGGGATAATATCTCTAAATTAAATGCTCTTAATCAAGAGATTTCTGAGTTACATACTGACATTTTACAGCATGCCAGTTTTGGACAATAGCAGCCTATTCTTTTTGGAGTCGGTCCAGTAGTCACAAGGCATGTTGCATCACTTATCCACTGGTAGAAACAAAAACTTCAAAGGGATTTGGTTCAGTACCACAACCAACAAGTGTATCTGCTGAAATATGAGCATAAGCATAAGGATTAGTTTACTTACAACACCTGCGGTGACCTCACCAACAACAAAAGTAGCAACCATTTGCTTGTTGAGATACCCGATACCAATTTAGGACAAGAGTACCTCTGTGGAGTTGCATAATCCCAAAAATATCCAGCATAATCCCACACATATGCAGCCTAATGTGATGATTTCTTCCACAACAGTCTGAATGTGGGACTTGATGCTGTTTTTTTTTTACCCTCATCCCCATTAGAGAACATCATTTTTTATGCAGAACAGAATATGAGGGGGAGAGGCAAACCAGGGGAACCAGAGGAGGCAGGAGAATACAGAATGAGATACGACCAAGAACGGATCATTGAATGAGAGGGAAAGTTCCAATGACGGTGCCTGGACAGCGGTCACTGTGAGGTAGGGGACGACCGAGAGGACAGCCAAGAAGAAACAACCAGTATTAGTTGAAATAAAAAATGACATTGCTCCTGTTCAATCTAATGAAGACGCTCTTTGTTTATCATACCAGAACCAGACATCTGCAGTATTTAACTTATGCAGTGCTCCACAGAGAACACTTAAAAGTTCTGAATAAAAGTTTTACATTTATCCCAACTCAACATGCTTCCCTTCTGAATTTACTTTTGGATCTTTGGCTATACCTGAGAAAACTTAATCTTAAAATTCTTTTAGAGGATTTCTCTAATGAACCCACTGCACTAGAAGACTTGACCAATACATTAAAAAGAAAAAGTGTATTTAATCCAACAATACATAATATGCTACAGATTTTCCTGTAGGTATGTGCATGTGACTTTAGGTTTTTGCTTGCACAGGAAAGTGGTGACAAATGGTATACCCTCACACCAGTTGAAATGTCAGGCTTGCATCAACTTGAAAATGATAGGTGTCTTCATATTATATGAGCAGATAAAATTACTGGCATTGTTCTCCTGGAACAAGCACAATATATAACTAAACTAGAGGTGGACCTGATTAACAATGAATACTACAAAACTGTGGATCTAAAAATACTTGATCAGAATTTCAGAAATATAGACAGACTTTTGAGAAGGCTGGACCATGAAAAACAGCTGTCATTTGAGGAATTCTAATATATACATGTTCCACATTCGAACCTTGGCAATTTTTTCAGAATCCCTAAAATGCATAAAGATGAAGCTGATCCACCTTTTAGGCATGTTATCTCCAACAAAAGAAGTAAACTGAAAAAAAATTGCAGAATTTATTGACTTCCTGCTTAACCCTGTGGTTCAAAAGACACCTTTTTACTTGCGTGATTCCTGGGCATTTCTTAATGATCTTTTCTTACACAAAGACAGACCGCATGCTTGTTACACTTGATATAAAACTCCTGTATGCAAACATTCCACACTCAGATGTTACCGACCTCTTAAGATTGTATTTGGAACAACACTTCGTTTTCACTTCAGAAAGAATAGACACTATTTGCGACTTAATACCTACTGTTTTAGAAGGAAATTTTTTTTCCATTCCAATGGAAATATTTATCAACAAATTAAGGGAGTGGCTATGGGCACTAAAATGGCACCTGCTTATGCAAATTTAGTTCTTAGATCTTGGAAAAGCAACACTCTTGTGCATTTGCCAGGCTTCCAAAAAACTAGATTATAGCATTGATATAGTGATGATATATTTTTTGTTTGGGAAGGGGTACAACAGGAATTGGAAAATGTTATTACAGCCATTTCAAGTAGCATACCCTTCCTTAGTTTCACTTTATCAGGATGTGGTTCTAAAGTGCAGGTTTTGGTTCAGAAATTACCCCTGATATTGATTCTCTCCAATGACACACTAACATACATCACAAAAAACATTTCACAACAGCTATTTGGCTTCAGAAACCAGCATCCTTTTTTATGAAGAAAAATATTGTCAGAGGGCAATTCATTAGACTTTCCCATATTATTAGCAGTGAGGACACCTTCATTAGGGAATGCAGTTTCTTCAGTTCACTTTTTATTAACAGAAATTATTCTGAGCACCTTGTAAATAGTATCTGCACTAAAGTCAACATGTCAAGGGAAACCAAGTTTAAACCATTTTTAAAGTTTGTATTTCAGCCGAAGACTGATCAGCAGTTTGCCCCAGTACAAGCTACTGCTGATTTGTGTTTGGACGACACCAGAACCAACCATGACACAGCTTTGGACCAGACCTTCCTGGTAGCCAATCCACTTGTGCTATAGAATCAACCACCCCCAGCCCTCATTCAGAACACGAACAGGGACAGAACACTCAGCTTCCCACTTCCTATTTGCTGAGATTTAATAGCTATTTGCTTTATTATTAATAGAAACTGGGATATCATTAAAAGTGATCAGGAAATAACAGCATTGGTAGGGGAAGCACCTTTTTTTTCACACAAATGGATGAAATCACTGAGGGCTTCTTTGAACATTCAGAGTCTTTTACTCTTTACAGCCAGACAAGTGACTCAAATGAAAATGAATGATTACCTGTGGCTCATGTGTTTTATGTGAACACATATTCACAGTATTATACTTTTGAACACTGCAATCATGAAATAAAGCATAGAAAACATTTTGATTATAACACTATTAATGTTATTTATGGAAGTATTTGCTCCTCTTGCAACTGTTTTTATGTGGGAAGACGTGCAGAAACTTTCTAGCTGTATAAAGGAACATTGCATAGCCATTAAAAAAAGGGATACCAAGAATGCCCTTGCAAAACATAGTTTGTATTGTAGCGACTTTGCTAGGTTTAGGTTTTTGATTTTGCAACAGGTTGATGTATTTTTGGCGACAGTGACACACTGCTGGAAGTTCAAGAGCTCAATTGGCAGCTTTTGCTTAATGCAGAATCCTACCCAGGTTTGAATAAAAACCTACATATTAAATGTGTGTTAAAGTGGATTAGGCAACTCTTGTAAGGATGGTTTCCCCCATGGTCTCTGTAGTAGTTTATTTTTAAATGTAATTGTAGAGTTCACAGTACTGGATGATCAGGTTTTATTACCCTTTAATTGCTTGAACTATTGGTGACAGGGTTTTGTTCTTTACCTCTTTATACAAATGATGACTTTTATTGGCTGCTTACATTCTTTATATTACTGTAACTGTGTGGTGATTTCCATTTTCTGATGAAGTTCTTGTTACCATTAAAGAAAGAAAGCATTGAACACTGGCTCTCTGTTTTCTGTCCTCATAGGAGTACAATGTTTTTTCATTTTATAGTTATCTTCTTTTATTTTTCTGCGTTTAAGTGTAATATATATATATATATATATATATATATATATATATATATATATATATATATATATAGACACACACATGCACACACATACATATGTGTGTGTATATTTAAATATATATGTGTGTGTGTGTGTGTGTGTGTCTATATATATATATATATATATATATATATATATATATATATATATATATATATATATAAATATGGTTTACTATCATAATTTCGAATGACACTCAGTTGACCACACAATGTTCGACAACGGAAAGTCAAACACGGCAATGTCGAACTTTAAAAGCAAGCCTAGTAACGGGTTTTAACATGGGCCGAGATAGGGGTTCACTGCTATTGCCGAACTACAGACCTCGCCCCTATTTTGACCCATGTTAAAACCCGTTCCTAAGCTTGCTTTTAAAGTTCGATTCGAAATTATGATAGTAAACCATATATATATAATATACTTAATTTTATCTGACCAACATTCTTTTTTAAGGACAGATAATCTAATGCTTGTAGAAAACCTTTAAGTGTTCCTGCAAATTTTGTGTGTGTGTGTGTGTGTGTCTCTTTTTTCCCTAAACAACATTAATTAATGCATTTAACTGTGATGTCACTTGAACTTCAGGGAAAAAAGAATCTCCCCTGTATGAATCTCCTTTAAAGTAGTGTACTTTCAGACTTGACCTTGATTGCAAAAGCAACCATCATGACCAACATATATTACAAAAGATTTACATTATTGTGTTCAGCACATTGGGCTACATTAAGAAACACTTTCTTTCATGAGTATTTTCCCCTTTTGGCCGAATTAGTTTCATCATGACTATTTGAATAACACTGTAAAAACTTATAAATCTGTTTAATTTAGCCTGAGTGTTAAGGAAAGAATTTACTTGCAACAAGAGAATTAAGTCTGACAGTAGTAGTTTCTAAATTTACATCAGTATTGGTATGGTCAGCCAATCACCATCTGCTTTAGCCAAAAATTACTACTCTATATGTTTCTTGATGAAGCCTATCCCTTCAGTAGCATTAGTGAGAATTCATCAGCAGGTCGTGGCCCTTTCAGCCTGCAGGTCTGTAAAATGATGGAACTAATAATATTAATATAGATATGTCATGCAGTTTTACTCTCTCATAAAAACTGCCTATAAAATCACTCCACATGGACACTGTAATGTTTCTGGATTCCTTATTGCAGTTTCTTATCAAAGTCAAGCAGGTCAAGTTCTGGGATGAGCAAGATCTTTTTTTTTAAGATTAAAAACAATACTCAACAGCTGGTTAAACTCCGAAGGCTAGAGACCTTGTAATGCTTTTCTTCTTGCAAGAAGAGTCATACTGCTCTGGACAGATGCTTTACACTCTGGTTCACGGGTGGCAAAATTTCCTTTATTTTATTCCCAAAACATGGAAGGCATTTACAAATCCTTTTTTGGGGGGATTCAGTCTTCACTTTTTTCATGATATTTTTCAAGTTGAGCAACTGTAGACGATCTTGGAGGGTCAGTTAAAGTTTTGTGAGTTTCTGCTGTAGTAGTCAGAATGTACCGGCTCCAGAACCGTTTGGAATGGCTAAACTGTGCTTGGTATAAACTGCACACTGACTTTCTGGATTCATTTTCATGGCATATATTCTTACTTATTGTGGAGTCTTATTCTTATTGAGAAGCTTTAGCAGGTCTTTGCCTCTTTACCTGCTGGGATTTGTAGTTAAATGATATACAAGTATTATGGCCTTTTCAGTGATGTGGGTCTTTTCTATCTTGTGTCAAAAGGGGAAGCAGATGGGTTCATATCATTATGTATAGCAAGACTGCGGATATTGGGTCAAAATATCACATCACTCCAAAAATGGCAACAGACTCATCTTCTAAATTACTGATGTGAAGGAAATTCAAGTCACATATGAACTGGATATAGTTAAATGCCAAAGGTAAACCAAGTTAAATTGTTTATTGAGTCTACTGTCTTTTATTGGGTGGTTAAACCATGATGCTGAGAATTTAACACCTCCCCTGTGAAGACCTGAGACACAAACAACTACACGACAACTTATTCATACCTGAATGAGAACAGAATTGCCATAATTTGCTTCTACACCCCAGCTCCTACATACAAATCAAACCAGAAGTAGACAAAAATCAGGCAGCAACTGAATGTGCCAAAAAACAAAAGAAGGAATATAAGAAGAAAGATCAGATGAGAAAGCAAGAAATATGGAAAATGCATATATATAGTTGCAAGTACAGAAAACTCCAGGAGCAACCTCATGTCAATCAGGATCTAAAGCAGGAATTGTTAAAAGGAGTTAAATTTAAAAGAAAAATGAAAGGTTAATATTAGAAGCCCAAGATAGTGGACTATGTGCATGTTGGTTTATTTACAAAGCCAATTGAACATGCGGGAGAAACATACAAATGCAGGTTTTGTAAAAGAGAACTGGAAACAGTCGTACATCTTGGTTCTGGGTGGGATACACTAATGGCAGAAAGCCTGTATAATGAAAGGCATAATAATTTGGCAGGAATTTTGCAGTAGGGATTGTATAAACATTGCAATACTGAAGTAGCTGAGAAGCTTTGGAAAGAAGAGACACAACCCATTATAGAAAATAATAAAGTTTATATCACATGGGATCAACCATTACCAACAGGTGAAAAAAAAATAGATGTGAGAAAACGAGATAGATCAGTCCATGAGATGAAGACACAAGTAGCACTGATTGTTGAAAGTCCTACACCCAGGGATTGCAGTGTCTTAAATACAAAGAGAAAAAAGTTATAAAATACCAGAATTTTGCAGGCAGAAATGAGGGCAGTGTGGAAGGAAACCCAGACAGTTCCAACAGTTGTAAGAGGAATGGGTCTCATGAAAAAGAATATACACTCATATTTAGATATGTCACCGATACATGTAGCTCCATACGAACTGCAGAGGGAGTCAGTCTTGGGAACATTGTCAATGCTGCGAAGAGCACTTTTGGCTAACATCAAAGATTGAAACAGTACTGATTTCATGAGCTTTAATCATACTTTAACTTAGGAATGGGGTCCATTCCCATTATGGTATTAGAACCCCAAAAGACTTGGGCATTTATATATATGTGTGTGTGTGTGTGTGTGTGTGTGTGTGTGTGTGTGTGTGTGTGTGTGTGTGTGTGTATATATATATATATATATATATATATATATATATCGATCTAGGACTATTGAATGAAAGTTCAATAGTCCGAATCCACAATCATCGAACACACTTTAACAAAAGTGGTTTCACCGAAAAAGTGCTTTCGTTAAAGTGTGTTAAAAAAAAAAAAAAAAAAAATTACTTTTACGATTTTGCAGGGGGGCAAGCCCCCCTGCAACCCTACCCCTCCTACTTGAATATTCTCACTCTGAGGTCACACTACCGCGAAAGTGCCTTTTGGTGAAAAGCACTTTCACGCAAGATGCCTGGCCAAATCTGTTTCGGTTATGTCACCGTTCAGTGATCCGTATGGATCCTATATATATATATATATATATATATATATATATATATATGTGTGTGTGTGTGTGTGTGTGTGTAATTCCACAGCTGCACAACAGAGAGAACAGGAGAAAATTTCTAATACTGTACATTGTGGTCTCATACAAATATTGCAAACACATCTATAAGCAGTATTTTCTTTGAATACCTGTGATTGGACTGTTAAAATCCAGTCAAACAGTCATTGGTAAGAAAGCTGAATATAATACTCCATTGCAGGATACAGAGAAATGTTTCCACATTTAGCACTTCATTGCACACAAATTTCTCCTAATAAGTACACAGCAGCAGAATGAAAGTACAGCATTTATATAATGTAGGTTCTGCTGTGCGCCAACTCAAAAATGTCCCAGTATGTATTGTTGATTTTGGTGGTTAGGTAGGCCAAGTTAAGTAGAACTCATTCATAGATGTAGCTTTTTGGAAAAAAAAAACACATTTAAATAAAACAGCACATCTATTCATAAAGTATAGTTAATACAGACCTCTCAAAGCTTGTGAAATTTCTCTGTTAACAATTCTAATTGATGTTTTTGCTAAGAAAAAACAGCAAAGAGTCAGACAGCTGGTAATTTACATGTAATGTAGATTTTTTGTTTCTTGCATGGAAATCAGTCAAATTGGATATCTTCAGAAGGGGGTTAGATAAGTATATTACTGGGAGTTAAGAGGGTGGGGAGAGAAAGGGTTAAATAGGGAGGAAGGATGAATTGGTGGAAATAAGGTAAGGGTGGGGAGGGGCTTAAGGGGTTTAGGCACGTGTAACTGGGTAGGAAGAAAGGGTTAAATGGGAAGGAAAGATGACTGGAAGGAAATGAGGTATGGGTGGGGAGAAGCTTAAGGGGTTTAGAGTAACTGGGTAAGGAATCACATTTTGGCATGAACTTGCTACCCACCCTCCCTTCCCTTTTTTGTTGGATTGGTGGGGATTGTGGTTATTTATCAGTTTGGGTAGGGTGGAGAAGAGGGACAGGCTTGCCCTCTTCTGTTCCCCCTCTGGTGTTGGGTGTTCATTTCAGTGAGTTGGGAAAGTGAGCAGTTGGAGGCTGCTTGATAAATAAATAATCAAGCAGAGGTAAGGATGCTGCTTATTTGGTTGGAGGTGTAACTCAATAAATGGTATATGAAGTGAGTTGTGGGATGCTGCTTCATAAGTAAAGTAAGCGAGAGGAGGTATGGACACTGCTTACTGCATCAGGATGAGTGAGGTCATGCTGTCCTGATCAACATTACATAGGTGTTTCTGCTGTGATTAAAATCAGCTATACCATATTCAGTTGTAATTAATAAATACTGGTTATCAAAGCTATGCTGAGGAAGTTTAATGAAGGTCATCAAATGTCATTCTTTGTGATGTATTTATTGAAGGGGACTGGAACAAATACAATTTACCTTCTTTCTGTTTTGATGAGAATGTCAGAAGAATATTACAGGTTAATTTGCTACATATACTAACTCAGGGAATGGTTAACTAAATTACAATGATTTTTTAACAATGATCTGAATGCAGCTACATTGAAAAAATATATATACTGTGCATTTTATTTCTACACATTCTAGATTTTTAATGAAATGCAGGGGATGAGTTTGTCCTATGTTAAGGCTCATAAACCTAACAGCTCTGTTATTTGCCATCTCAGTTTTTTGGTAAGTGATGCATTCATATTACAATACAGAATAATGAGAAGTATGTTTGCTATATTTAATCTGCTTTGAAAGGTCAGATATGGTTTTACTCTGTGTATTCTATCCAAAATCTAGTTAAACATCTTAACAGACTGAGACACGTCAGGCCATTTCTAGTTCTTCATCTACGTCAGTTCTTGGGTATTTAACACAGGTTGTCCAATCATTATTCTTGCATTGAATTAGGTAACCTGAAAATTAGGAGAATTAATTTTTATGCTGATTGTTAACAAAACATGGCAATAGTTCTGCAAGTGTTGCAGAGCAGTTCTTAGTTCCTAAACTCTACCTCCAGTGAGTTAAACGTAATCGAAATAACACTTTGAAATTCTGTAATGGAATCTCTTATGCAAAATGTAGGAGAAAATAGGCTTAAATAACTGTTACACTCCCTTAAAAAAATAAATAAATAACTTCCCATCCTATCAGCACACCTCCAGTGTCACCTACAGTGACTCTTATATGAAAAGACTGCAGCTGTGAGGTTTTTTTTTACAGACTTTTGCACCATTACTTACACAGACTCCCATGGGGACAAGCATCTCATCTGTATTTTATCTGACCTTTCCAGCACAAGAATTATTTTTATGAGAATAATTTTATTTTGTTCTCCTTTTACTTGGAAGTTTACAAATAGCAGGATACTAAGGCTTTCTCTGACCATCGACATGAACTTGAAAGAAGGGGAGAAGAGAAGCATTGTGTCAGCTTGTCTGCTAAACTAAATTAAACTGCCACTTTGTCAGTCTGCAGTCTGACAACAAAGCTGATGCAAGAATGACTCTGCCATGCTGGAACAGAAGGAAGCCTGCCTAGTCACTAGGGAGCACATCTTTAGTCTGAAGGGCCCTATTTCAGGAACAGGCTGTCATCCTTATTTACTTCAGAATGTTGTCAGGACAGTCCGTGTCCTGATGAATCATCTATATTCTGAAAACAGTTCTTAGGGAGACATTTAAGTATCCCAGGAGGTGCCAGATTCAAGTCACATTTATTTCTTATTCAGTGGTATGACCCTTGGAAAGCCACATGCTACCTCATAGTTCTTTTATACCTTTAACTATTATGCTGTGTCTCACTATATATATTAAGAAATGCAGTACATTTCTGCAGTCCCAAATTGCAGTACACGGTGGGCTGACAGCTTTACACCTACTTCAACTTCTTTTGGCAAATCCACCCTCATTTACTGATCTTAAAAGGTAATGGAATTACATTGGTAAATGTTTAGGATAGGGGTTCATAGTTACAAAAAAAAAGTCAGATTCAGCAAATTACTCCTGTATTAACACTAACTCACATAATGTCTGCACTGTTAACTGATCAGATCTAGGCAACTATGGCCCTTGGGATTTTAGCTGGGCTTGGCAAAGTGAAACCAAAGTAACATTTTCACACTGTCCCTAACTGACAGGAAACTAAATCAAACATTGGTATGGAGTAGATTGTCATAAGATGACTGAAATGAAAACAGAAAACTTGACTGGGAACTTGGCAAACAACAGATAATGAGTAACTAGAATCCAGACAACAGAAGGAGATGCTGACTACTCACTGTCACTAACTGTAACACATGTATTTATTCTTTGTTGACCAAGTTAGTCCAACTAGGGTAGTGGCCTCTTTTCAGGGAAAATCCAAGGTGGTATTTCTACTAATAGGGGAATTCTAGCAAGGCCATTGGGAAACTTCCCCTACTCATATGAGCGGGGGACACATTTCATTGCTTCACTTCCTGCTTCTGTTCTGGGCACAGTGGTGGCCTGGAGAAGCAGGAAGAATTATGATAAATGAGCAGTGAGATTGCAGCAACATGGACAAATTGTTTTCTTACCAGAAACAACTTAACTGCAATAATATTGCAGAAAGGAAGAAGGAGCAGGAGTCTTCATGGGTTTTAATGGATTTGAAAGCAGTCAAGCCTTAGCAACAGGAAAGAGTATGCAGTGTAGATGTTATGAAAGCAAGTGAGCCTTAAGGAAATGTAAGAAGGTGCATCAGGGAGGGAGAGGAGGCCATGTGAGAAATAGTGAAGGTGGTTGAACTTTTACAGGATTCTCAAAGTATTACCAATAGAGGTTGTTTGAGGATGAAAGTGAGAGCCAGCATGGATGTATTATAACAACCCTCCAGTTGGGAGAATTGTGGGATGTTGTACTACAGGACTTATTTTTGCAGAGTAAACCAGAAAGTGAAAAATCTGTTTTGTGGGCAAACATTATGGATGGATTACAGAAAGATGCAGCAGAAGAAATTTTGAAGGAGAAAAACAAGTTATATGTGGATAAGGTAAAAGAGGGAAAAGGAGAGAAGAAGACAGAATCAACAAAGAAGATGTATCTAGTAAGAATTAGTAGAAAGAAAAAAGTACTAGACAGGTATGTTGTTAGGGACAACAGAATTACACTGTTGGGTACAATTCACAAATGTAAGAGCATTTATACATGTTAATAAAGATACTTTTTGTTATATGTTTAAGTTAGGACATTGTGTGGAAGAGTTTTTGGGACAATATGAAGGAAAGAAAAACTGCAACTCATGAAATTTATATGTTTTACCAGTATTTAATAGAGAAACAAAAAATCAAATATTTGTTCAATTTTGAATGGAGGTTAAAAAAAACATTAAAAAATTATTTAAAGTCTGTATGTAAAGAGGAAATGGACACTAATAAAATTTATGACAATAGATGTTTGTGGACTAGGGCTGGTAATGTACTGTTGTATTAAAAATGGAAAGTAAAAAAAACTGTACACATTCCAAGTTTGATAAATGAAGGTACAGTGAAACATCGGGGCAACAAAAAAATTATTTTTTATGGAAAAGTGATTATTTGATTAATAATTGTGATGAAAAGAAATGCATTTGTGGCAGTATAGGTCATGGTACAAAAAGATATGAACTGAAATATTTTAAATGTGAAAAAACTAACAGAGCATTGATGGATGAATTGTAAGGAAAGTATAGAAAATAAGGAGGAAGGAGTAACAGAACAAGAGGTTGAGCAAGAGGAATGTAAGATAGACATTAAAAAATACTGATAAAAAAGAAAAATAGGAAATGCAGAATGGAAAAGAAAAATGAAATGAAATAATGTCAGAAATAAGAAGAGATGACTTGGAGAGTAGTTAAAGGAAGAAAAAAAATCTAGTGGGAAGAAGGTAGAGAAAGAAAAATAAAATGTATTTGTTTACGTATAAAAAAGGATAAGAAGAAGGTTGAGTAGAAACAAAAATATAAGGAAAATAAAAAAAACAAAGAGCTGAGGATAGTAGCAATAAATGTTAATTGTATAAAGAATGTAAAGCAAAGAATATGGGTATTAGAAATGTGTGCAACACTTGACATGGGCGTGATTATTTTTGAAGATATAAAAATATTAACAGAAAAAGATTACAAACTGAAAAATTATGTGGTGGTGGGATTACTTGCAATACAGGAAAAAAGCATGCTCAGGCATAGGAATACTATGTAAAAATCAGTAAATTTTTAGACTTTTCCTTGGTTATAATGGGTAAAGCAATAATAAAATGGCAGGGTCAGGTTTATAGAATTATAGCAATATATGCATATGTGACAAAACAAGAAAATTTTAGATTACGTAAGTTTTAATATGGATTTGATACTAGTGTAGGATTTGAACTTTGATTTAAGAAAAAAAGAGGATGGTGACATAAGAGCAATGTTAAAATGATCAATATATAGTTGGAATAAAAAACAGTGGACATACTAGAGAAGTAATGAGAACAGAAATAGTTATTTTATTATTTCCAAAAGTTTGAGGATAATACAAGAAGGGGCAAAAAGTACAGGATTTACAGATCATCTGGCAATTTGGATATAGATTCAAGAAAAAAATGTATTAAAAGAACAAATGAAAAAGAGTTAGATAAGGAAGGTATATAAATGATTAGACAGTTATGGAATGAACATGTAATGTAGGAATTATAGGATTTTATAAGAACTGGACATCATGCTGGATACGTTTTAAAGATAAATACAAAGGCAATTTCCTAGAATGGCAAAGTTTAAAAAGAAAAATAAGAAAAAGAAAATATAATCAAGTAAGAAAACATGCATTTGCAGATTTGGTAAGCAACAAGAAATCATTTTTGATAGAGAGTAATAAATATCTGAGATGAATCACACCAAGATCAAAAAGAATTTTTTAAACAAAGATGCTTTTTACAAGGGAAAAAAGAAACGGCAGAACCCTTATCTGAGCAGTATAGTAAAAGAAAACAAAAAGTTAATACGATAATTAAGAACTAAAAGGGAGAAAGTGTGTTGAGTCAACAAGAAATAATGAATGTACCAAAGAAACATACAGAAAACACATTTAAAGAAAGTGAGAGAGAAAAAAAAGTGAAAAATTAAAAAAAATAATAAACAGAGCAAGATAATAAAGATTAAGAAAAAGGAATAACAATGGAAGAGGTAGATAACATATTAAAATTATAAATTTAGAATCAGCAACTGGATCAGATGGGACAGAATATCATATGTATAAAGATGTGTAAAGAAATATTTTATGTAAGTGTTAAATGAAGGTTTAGAGGAAGGTTTTGGATGAGAAGAAACATATACTGGAGTATGAAATGTATATTGACAAAGTGGGAAAAGAAGGCATATTGGGGACCTGTAGTACTTAATAATTCTGACTATAAGATCATTATGAAAATAATAAAAAAGTGGTTAGGAATAAACTAATTAAATATTGGAGGATACAATATTAGAAAGAATGGGAAAAGGAAGTCAAAACTTACTAATGATAAGAGAATGCGTAGGTGATATAATTAACAGGAAAACAGAAGCTAAAATCATGGCAGGTGACTTTAAAGCATTTGATAAGATAAACATGAATTTGTATGGGATATTTCACAAAAGGAAATATTGCCAGCCCAACTTGCTGGAATCTTGTAAATACTGATATGTCATTTGTGAATATAAGTATGATTCATATGCTAGTCTTACAAATGTATTAGAACTGCATGTCATATTGTATAGACATGTGCTAAAGTGATATTTTTATACACCATTGTAATTGTTTAGATGTATGCATTTTAACAGGAGATTAACTTGCAAAACTTGAGAACAGAATTGAAGTACTTTATCACTGGACCATAAACAAGAGATGTTATCTTTCAGTTTCAGTTAACAGGAAACATGATTTCTATATTAGGGGACTCTGTGTTGCCTTGAAAGAAAGATAATTACTAGGCCTGAGATGTAAGAAGTGTTTTATTGTTTTAGGACTTTCAGGATCTACAGACATCTGAAGGCTAAGTATTTTTCACAGGGAGATGCTAAATGCCGATAGTTTCTGACAATGGGGGTTTAGCTTGGGAACTAAAGTCAGGCGAGAAAAAGTGATGTCATCCAAGCTAACCCAGCAGTAAGATTTGATATTAATTTAAGAACTCTCTAAGAGAGAGAGAGAGGCATTTTCTGTTTTGTCTTTGACCTGGAAACATCCACTTACCACATCTGCACTTGCCTTGCTGTAAGTAAGGTACAGTCATTTCTTTTAGATTCAGTAAGGAATATAGTGAAGTATAGCTTAGATGTTTTCTTTATTTATTTGAGACTGTCCTGCACTGTTGTTTTAAATATTTCTTGTGATTTTAAACTCTGAAGTGACTGTGATGATTTACTGAATACTGGTTTGTTCTTATATTATTTATTATTAAATATATTTAAACCTATCTTTGTGGCTGATATTTGTGAGACATGTATAAGCTCTGAGAGTACTTGCATATTTATTTGGTACCACTGTCCACACAACTCCTAATAGCCTTTCTCTTGGTCAGACAACCATTTGGATTAATAGTAACATTACACAGTAGGATTGGACACCCTTTGCTAAGGGCCTTAAAGTAGCTGATAAGTAGTGATCGGTGGCAAAAAACTACCTTATAGTCTGGGCAGAAGGGGGCATAGCTAGCAAACCTGTGCCAGCCTTTCCCAGGTGTGTGTGTGTGTGTGTGTGTGTGTGTGTGTGTGTGTGTGTGGTTGTGTATAAATCGAATCTCAAAGTGTGTGTGTGTCAGCTACTTGGGCAGGGACATGAAGCCCTGGTTGGACAGAGAGGGTGCTGGAGGTCATAGCCTGGCCATTCAGCTGAGATGTGAACCCTATAGCTGTGCCAATGGGGAGTCATATTGTGGATCTGGAGAAAGCAGGAGAAACCAGCCCCTGACTGACTGTGGTCTCTGTGTGTTCTTAAGGAAAACTGCACTTTACTGTGTGTGTGTATTTGTCATCCTACCAATGTGTATGTCCCCTACTTTTGCCAGTGGTGAGGAGTGAGGCTCCTTGATTACTGTGCCACTGCTGTGGTATCACATCATATAATGAAAGAATATAATGTAAGTGAGAAGATACAAAAGATTTTTGTTACAGCATATGAAAGAAATAAGGTAAGACCGTTAGGGAATGGATGGTTAAGACAGGAAATAGACATAAAGAATGGCATAAGGCAAGGATGTCCTGTGAGTAGTGTTTTATTTGCATTAGTAATGAGTGCAATAACTAGTAAAATGAATACTGCATTAAAGATGGCACAATATAGGAGTACAGAATGAATTAGAGTACCAATTATGTTATTAAGATACTTAGTAAATATCTGAGGGCCATAGACATGAGCATAAACAGAGATAAGAGTATAGGATTAATGAAAGCAGGTAAGATAAGGCATATTTCGTTTAACACAAAGGAAATAAAAACATTGGGCATAGCATTTGGATATGAAATAGCAAAAATACAACAATGGGAAGATATAAAATAATTAAGAAATATATGTCTATTTTGGAGAACATTTAAAGTAGCATATAAAAAGAAAGTATATTTAATAAATGATGTGTTATTGGGAAAGATTGCATAACTGGCAAACATTCTTATGATCCCTATGAAGTGTAAAAAATAATTAATGAATTTTCCTTTATAAGGGGATCCAGACTGAACAGAGTAAACAGATTTATTATATGTTAAGGAAGAAGAAGGAGGGTTGGGATTGATAAATACGGTGGTGTATGCACCATCATTAAATTTATATAAATAGCTGAAATGGATGAAAGAGGAATATGGGTCATTAATAGGTGTAATAATGACAGAAAAATATAAAAAGTATGGCATACAATGAGTACATTTGAGAGAGATAAAGAGGCTCTAAATGAGGAAATGAAAGAACACAAAAAATAATATGGAAATAACAATAACTGATATAGACAAAAAGGAGAACGTATGGTATTTACATATAATGAGCAAGTATTATTGTGTGTTTCCATGAGAAAGTAGTAAGGAAGAAGAAATAAAAGTCACAAACAAATGGTGTAAATGTAGAGGTAGATTTTCTATGGAGATTATCAATAAAAATGCCAGTAAAAGCAGATATGTCATATAAAAGGTGAAGAAAGAATACACAATTATTGTTGTGAAGTTGAAACAACAAAACTTTTTTTCCTAAAATGTAAAATGGTGAAGTAATTATGGAAAACATTATGTGAAAACAATTACTTGGAAGGAATTAAGAAAGTGGAAAATATTAATATGAATATGTTGGAATATGGACAGTGTAAAAGTCAAAGAAGAGAATTTGTACATAAAATAGTTAAAAAACAAGTTTTACATAATATGGACTATATGGAATGAAAGACTGAATCAGATAAAGTTTAATCGAAATATGGATATTGCAGAAATATTACAAAAAATAAGATTTTGGTTGTGGAAAAATGAGTGGGGATCATAAAATGATTGCATATGAAAATAAATTAACATACAAAGTTATCTAAATGATAGAAAATTGGAAAAAGTAGGAAATTGTAAATAGTGTCTAATGTGTAAGTAATATTGCCGATGATATATTTAATGAAGGCTATCCTACTCTTATTGATTGGTTCTGTAGGTTCTTTTATATCCATCTGAGCCACTACCAACCCAAGCAGATGGGATCTCGGTTTAATATCTCATCTGAAGGGCAACCACTCACGAGTATAGCAAGCTGCTAATGCTGCATTGCATTGCCAACAATCCAACCACCCTTAGTCTGAATAGAACCCACAGCTTTATGGTCTTTCCACACCAAATGTGAGTGAGATACCTGTTGCACCACTGAAACTGCTATTAAAAGCAGCAGTGACAAGACAGGACCACGGTACTGTGGAACAACTATTATGAAAGTTCCTAACTAACACATGTAGGTACATGATTTAACTTTAATTTAAAAGATATTTTGGTTAGGCAATTGGCAGTTTATTTAATTGTACAGTTAACAAACTCAGTCAAATGTAGATGTGTCCTCTGATGCAGTATGTGTAAAGCCATGACAGGTATTGTGGGCAAAGAAGGTTTGATTAGCAGCACTGGAGGATCCAGACGTACTGGGAGGAGTAGGAGTGAAGGGGATTTGGTCCAGTGTCCGCTCAGGATTGTATGCAACTAGAGTACTCTGAGTGGTGTGATTCCCTGGATGAGACCAGAGAAGCCACTGCTCATGGTATACAAGAAGAAGCAGGACTTGCAAGGAATCCTGCACTTCAGAGATTGTCCTCCATGGACACTCCATTGCACAGCCCACCCTCATGCCTCACCTGGTGCATGGAGTTAGGAGAGGGAGAAAATAAACAAAAGTCCATGCATCACCCAGATGAGTGTCTGAATGATATCACCTCCTAGTTGATGCTCATCCTGTTTATTGGGAGCAATTGGGATGATTCATCAAGCAGAGGGCTGATGACTGACAGGCTGAGAACACAAGTGGCAAAAAAATAATTCTAGTCAAATGTGGTTTCTGTATGACAATTTGATGGCCAACACTTTCAAATGGTCTTTTAATGTCCATGGATATCTCCCTGTTAGGTCTTCTTATATGTGGCAAATTAATTTTATCAGTTGCATTATAAATTGCAGTTAGACTAAGATACCCTTCCCTTAAATGATGCTAGGAATTAGATCAAGGACCATAATTATTTATGTGTTCCTTTGATTGAGAATAGACATAAATCTCAAATGACTTACTTATTGGACATATGTTAGGTATAGGCTGAGAGTACTTAGGTGTAGATTGTAGAATAGTTTTAGAGTGAGTGATTATAGCAGCTCATTTAAACTTATTTGGCAGTATATCTGTAGTTAATGATAGGAAGTGTGCTACAGGTTTGAAATATCTTGTGGCCATGCATAGGAAGATGGGATGGATAGCAAAATGATTTTGACTGGCCTTTAGGAAGTTTTTTTTTTTTTGGAAATGATCATAAATTGTTTTGGAAGAGACAGCCCTAAAGTGGAATGCAGGGATTCAAATGACAGAGGACATATCAAGTATTAAGTTGAGGTAGGATTTTGTAAAATATAATCTAGTGCTAACATTCTCACTAAAGTCTCTACTGATTTGGATCAATCAGGTTACTTAAACAAGTGGAATACCTTGAATCAAGATTAGAAATATCCTTACTGAATCTCTAAAATAATGTTATCTGAGGTCGTAACACTACTTTCTTATTAAAGTAGCTGTGTTTTGCACCTTTTTTTTCTTTTAGCCAACAACATTTTCTAAGAGAAGGGAAGACATTATGTTCCTGTGAGTTCCCTGTTATTTTCCATTCATACCAAACCTTATTATTTGAAATCGCGGTGGTACAGCGGTAGCGTTGTTGCCTCACAGCAAGAGGTTCTCCTGTTTGATTCTCAGCTGGAGTGCCTTCTGTGTGGAGTCTGGATGTCCTCCCCATGGTCGAGTGGCCTACGAAAGACATGCGTGAATGGGCGTGCCTTTGCTGAAGGTTGGGCGTCGGGCTGGCAACTTGGCACCATAAAAATCGACTGCCAATCATTAGCAGACCGGAGTTCCACTGTGACGACCCCTAACCGGGAAAAGCCGAAAAGACAAAAAACAACAACCAAGCATTATTATTTAATTTTATCTAATTATTCATTTCTGTAGAAATCTAAGCCTTATCCCGGCACAGATCAGTACTTGCCATGATCTTGTACATTTTGTGCTATGGGTTAGCATTGATTGTGTTATTGCAGGGCTACCCGCTGTGTTAGGGGCATGTCCTCTGCTATACCCGTGATTAGTATAGTATGCGTTTCTGCATATTATCTCTATAATCTGGACCGACACTAACCATGGTTGTTGCACATTACCTGCTTGCTTCAAAGTCACTGCTTCTTCCTTCATATTACCTGTTGCATTCTGCATCAGCATTAGCTATGTTTCTGCAAATTATCTGCTGCATCCTGGATTCAAACCTTATGCTTCTGCCAGCCATTAGCTATTTACCTGCCCATTTTCATCTGTGTTACTGCTGGTTAACACCTGAGCAGCTGCCCAGTACCAGCAGTATTCCATCCATGTCTAATACCCTTCCTGTGCATTATTACTTATATTTTTGCTCAGTACCCCCATGTTCATACCTGCTATTGCCCCTGCGACATTGCCACCATGCCTTCATTAACTGTATTGCAATCATTACCATTTGATTTTATGTCTAATTTATGTCCTACCCATTACTAAATGAATTCCAAATGTACAGTTATAAATCTCCTTTAAGGTTCATTGATTGTGCTTTTTCATATTGCAGTGTTCCCAAGTATATGTGGGAACATTTGATGCGATTTTGTTTCTACAACAGAGTAGCATAATGTACTCCACATTAAGAACATGAAAAGAAAACAACTGACTCAATTAATATGATTATTACGTAAACATCAACTTCTTTAGTAATACCACACAGATAAATCAGATCATGGGATGGAAAGGCTGATGGGTAGTTCCCACTACAAAAAACATTACGGCATGTTGAGTCATGTGCCATAAACCAACACCTCTATAAAGAAAAGTTATCACACTGCCACAGATAATGCCTTAAGATGCCCTCATTGGATGATTTAGGGACTCTATCTTTGTGGTTCACATGCAACCTTCTGAAATACTATCCCTACATGTGACTTACATTTTTGGAGGTAACCTTCTAGGTCTCCTGTGACCAAGCCTGCTTCAACATTAATCTGAAGACAAGCCTGTTTTGAGTTTCCCATTGTAGATTTATCAGTTTACTATAGATTTTGAAATGTTGGCTATAGCTCTTTATAACCTGCCTCCTCATCCCAGTCCCCTGAGGTAGTTTTATTTTTCTTCTTTAGTTTCAGCTGCCCAACTGACCAGTGAACATAAATTCCTATCTTCTCTGCACTCCACACCAGGCAACTTAGTTGAATTTGGCTGCTCCCCTCTGAATAGGCCAAGCATCATTTTCACAGTTTGCTCCAGGTGTGAGTGTTATCATCTCCTGATGTCAAGGTACACAGTTCTAGTATCAGTTACTTTCCTACATGGGTCACCTCATATATATGCGAGCCTTGGCATATCCAGTGTTAGGCTGCTTTACACAGAGTCTGACATTCAGTTAGCCTAAGTTATTTCTGATATTGGACCACTGCTTATGGCACCAACACAGGCAGGCCATTAGGCTTTCCAATGGCAACTGTCTTCTTCTGTTGGCAGCACTATATGCTTGGTGTAGGTTTCTTTACTTAGCCACCAGTTTGGTCAGTTTTCCTCGCATCTTGCCAGGCTCCCCAGTGTACCGGCATCAGGTCATTCATGCTCACCTTCCAATTCCACACCCACCATCATCTTCATCCCTTCTGACATGTGGCAGTCCAGTGTCCATTCCTTCATATACCCCATCCAACTTTCTGGAAAGATATCTTTGGCATTTGGCTCACCCAGCCCTTGAAAAGTAGACATGGCCTTCAGACTGCCTAAAGACTTCCATTTTGAAAGATACCTTGAAACCAGTTACCACCAATATTACTGCAATCCCGCCTCCCGCAAACACACACACCAACACGGAATCAGGATCCAAACTGCTTGCTCACTTCTTTCACACTGATTGTCAGAGACATGAACTGTATGACATAGACAGATACATTTCAGTGAAAGCTTTAGGCAAAACTTCATAAAGCTCAGCTATGAGAGTCTGTTGATGTGTTTAAAAGGTCATGGACATAGGAACAGCACTGTATTATTGTGCCTGTTTGTAACTCAATACACGTGGATGGAAATTTTATTTTATTTAACATTTGTTGACTGGGAAAGTCCAACTAGGACAGAGCCTGTCTTCAGTGGAGGCCCATGGAGAAATGCTCCAGATGCATGTCTTTGAAATGTGGGAGGAAACTGGAGTACCCAGAGGAAACCCATGCGAACACAGGGAGGACATGCAGACTCAGTACAGAAAGCACCCCAGCCAAGAATTGAACTGGAGAACATCTTGCTGTGAGGCAACAATGTTAACCAATGCACCTCTGGCACCACCCAACATTTTTTTCACAGACTACTTTCTTCAGAGGCTCTTGTTTTTTGTACCTGAGGTTGATTCACTCAGGAAAAGATGAAGAAGAAAAGCCAGGGTCTTTGTGGTTTTCATGAATCACATGGCTTATACTAATGAATGCAGTAGCCAGTGGAGACACTGGATCTGCCAGACCCAGCAATGGTAATAACAAAAGTCACAGGGCCAACCGATATTTGAGTATCACCAGCAACATCTCAGAGTTGGCAAATATCATTGTACTTGGTAAGGTCAGATTGACAGGGATGCTCATTTTCAAGAAATCTCTACTCTCCTTGGGGTCACCTCACAACACGGGTAATAGTCAGTAAAAAATGTCATCCCATTATATTCCATTTTATAAACTGGACAGGAGAAGGGCTCCATGACTCTAGATGGTCTGCCAAGTGTTGAAGTTGATCCATGATAGCTTTCCCTACCCTTTCATCCTTGTCAATCAAGCAATTATGCTCCCAGCTATGTTAGCTACTACCATCCATTTAGATAAATGACTTTATCTGCCAACTACCTTCGCTGTGAAAACATGCTTCTTTATATCAGGAATTAACTGTTCTCTTTTGATCTATTGGTTATATCTCCTCATTCTAGCCACGTCCTCCTGTTCACTGTGACACCATCAGATTTCCACTTAGTGGTAACCACTGAGGTTACTAATTTTAGAACTATTGCTTATCACCCATCTAAAATATTAGAGAAATGAATACACTAGCCATTTGTCAAATACATTCTCTGAAATGCTCATCTAACCTCTACTCAGCATGGTTTCAGGCCAGACAGCAACACTACAACAGCCCTACTTTTATTCACAGGTACAGCTAGCAACTCTGGTAAGTTTGTTTCCTCATTATTTTTAAACATCTCAAAAGCCTTTGACACTGTCACCCATTCCAGACATCTACATTGCCTCTCCAACTTTGGTATCTCATCCTCTTCAATCAGATGTTTTTTCAGCCATTTAACAAATAGGCCACAATCTGTAAAATGCAATGCTCCCTATCACCCTACCTCTCAGCCATCACTGGTGCTACCCAAGGCTTTATACTTAGGTCACTGCTTTCCAACATCTTCATAAATGACCTTCACACAGCCACCTGCAAAAGCTCCTTAATTCAACATGCAGATAATGCCACCAACATTTGCTTCTCATAGAGCCTGTCCCCACTTATAACATACAAACCAAGAGTTCTTCTTCTCTTTGGAAGCATGAATAAATGACTCCTAACTACTACTTAACCTAACTACTACTTAAACCTTCCCTCCAATAAAAAAAAAAATCCTCCTATTCACCTCCATATCTTGTCATGAAGATAAATTTGACTTTAAAATACAATCCTTGGTGTAATTATTGACAATCTAAACTTTGATCTCATAGGTTCATAGGTTCGTACTAAGCTATCTGCCCTAAGGCATTTATAAGCCTAGCCAGAGTGTATGTGGCTTACACCACCCCTTAGGACGAGAATACTATGCCCTTTTAGGGTTTAGTTTACTATGCCTCTGTCTAGTAGTGACACAGAGATGACCCCCGGGGTAAACCTACGATCTCCCATCCATTCGTCGAGATTTCTCTTGAATAGAGTCAGTGAGGGGCTCTGCCTAACATGGACTGGGATTCTGTTCCAGAGTGTAGGGAGCCTCTGGGTTATGAATCTGTCCCTCCAGCACGTCCTATTTATTTCTGTGTTGAGGTTTAAGTCACTTGTTCTCATGGCTCTGATGGATTTGGATTTTCTGAGGTGGAGCATGTCCATTAATTCAGGATTGGACATGGCCTTGTACGTCAGGCACAGATCACCTCTGAGTAGGCGGTATGCGACTGAATAGAGCTGGAGTTTTTCAGTCGGGCGGCATATGACATATGTTTAAGACCCTTTATCCTCTTGGTGAGGAACTTTTGGGGTCTTTCCAACTGCTGCAGGTGTCCGTGAGATACATCCCAAATGGGACATTGTACTCAATCATTGGCCTGATAAGAGAAGAGTACAGGGCACAATGACCTCTCTTGATCTAGATAAACCCTTCATGATAAGGTGGGCAATATAGAAGGTCTTCCTAACCACTTTGGCAATGTGAGTGTCAAATGAGAGGTTACTGTCAACCTGGGTCCCTAGGTCCCTGATTACCTCTTCTTAATGGATTACCGCCTATGTGGTAATTTGTCGGTACCTTGTTTTTCCCAAAGGGTATGACTATACATTTTTTGGCGTTCAGCTTAAGACCATGGCTCTGGCACCAATTATCCGTTTCTATGAGGCCTCTCTGAAGGATGTTTTTGTCCGCTGGAGTATCAATTATGGCACCCAGTTTGCAGTCATCTGCGAACTTTGTCAGCCACAATCCTCCTATGTTTTGCCTGTACCTCGGAAAAATAAATGCCGAACAAGAGGGGTCCCAGGACTGAGCCCTGTGGGACACCGCTTGTGACTGGCTTAGAGTCTGACATAGCTCCAGCAACTCTGACCCTGAGGGTTCTGTCCTTGAGCCAGTTTGCAACCCATCTTGTGACATATGGGCTTACATTTAAGCTGGTGAGTTTGTCTATGATGCCCGAGTGGGGTATTGTGTCAAAGGCTTTTGCAAGGTCAAGGTAGGCTGTGTGAACTGCCTTACCCTCATCAATGGCCTTAGCGACTGTTTCAAAAAAGTTGACCAAGTTCAAAAGGCAGGATCTGCCCTTGACAAAGCCAAATTGGGTAGGATCCAATGTCTGTAGGTCCCCAATATCTTTGTTTATGAGTTCCATAATGATCCTCTCCATAGCTTTGCAGACCAGGCTCGTCAAGCTTATGGGGCGGTAATTTCCAGGGTCCGTAGAAGCACCGCCTTTGTGAAGTGGGACCACTGTTGCCGTACGCCACTCTTTGGGTATGTATCCTGTAGTAAGGCTAAGATTAAACAGCAGCCTTATGTGTGGGTTTAGTTCCTCTTGGAGTTCATGTATCACACAGCCCGGGACACCATCGGGTCCCATTGATGCTGTGTTTTTAGCTTTAGAGAGGGCAGCTCTCACATGGGCATCTGAGATGTTAGGGAGGATACACTCTGCTGGGATAGTTATTTCTCCTTTTGGGGGGGAGGGGGAGGAGAAATTTTCACTGAACCTGTCTGCCAGAATATTGGCAATGTCAGTGAGTTCGGTGTATTTTGTGTCATTTTGGACTAACTCTGAGCATATCTGGGAGTTTCCACCCAGGTTTCTAACATAGCTAAAGAAGGCCTTGTGATTGTCTTTTGTGTCTTTTGCGATTTTTCTCTCAAAGTTGGCCTTGGATGATTTTATGAGTGATCGTAGTTTTTTGCTAGTACTGACCAGAGAGGCCTTCCCTTTTAAGGATTTTGCTCTGTCATGTAGTAGCTTCCTCCTCCTGTTGTAAAGTTTGTTTATGGCTGGGGTCCACCACACTGGGAGCCTGCCTTTGGGGGAATGGGTCTTGGTTTTATTTGGGATTGCATGATCCATGCATTCTTGAAGGTGCCCATAGAAGGCATATGCAAAAGATTCAGCAGTGTGGGTTGTGGTTTCCACTGGCCCAGGGGCGTTGAAGGATACCACTTCAGTCTTAAGAAGTGTGAAGTTTGCTTTTGAGAAGTTCTTCACTGTGGTCATTTGTGCAGGGGTGGATTTCCAGTGAGATTAATCTATGGTCTGATCTTACCAAGGAGGGATGTACTGCCGGTTTGGAGCATTTTGTCCCCATGTTTGTGATGATCAGGTCTAGTATATTGTCTCCTCTTGTGGGAATGGTGACTAGTTGTTCCATTGCATTTGAGTTTATGAATTCTAGGAACCTTTGGGCTAGGGTGTTGGGGCTTGAGTAATGTTCCCAGTCTATGTTTGGGTAGTTGAAGTCTCCCAAAATGATGGTATTTGGAGAGACATTCATACTCTCCAGTGTCTTCAGGAAGGCTGTGTGGGGTTCCTGAGTTTGAGAGGGTGGTCTGTAGCATGCTACAAACTGTAAGGCAGTTTTGCCTATGGTTAGTTGCACCTGGATAGTCTCCGATGCTCGTTGCCACTAACCTGGAGGTGTGGGTATCTTTGATGAAAATGGATACTGCCCCTCCTTTTGTGGTTCGGTCCAAGTTTTGGGGCCGGAAAGCATGATATGAGGTAAAACCTGATAGTGCTGGGGTGCTCTCAGGAGCCTTGAACCAGGTTTCAGTCACTGCACAGACATCGATGTTCTCTATACTGAGGAGGGCTTGAGGGTGCATCTTGAGGTTTAGACTTCTGGCATTGAGCAGCATTACCCTTAGTTTTTTCCACTTGTGTTTTCTAGGGAGGTAGGTTTGTCATTTGAGCCTTGCCTAAAAAGGCACTATGGGGGTGGCAAGAGCCTTGGCCAATATCCGGAAGCCCAGGGTGACAGGTGCAAGCCATCCCGCAGCGTGGCTTGTCAAGCATGTCATCCCAAGCAGACAGACATTGGATCCCCTTAGAATGACACCAGTAATTAAGCCAATTGTTAAAACAGATCATTTTGTCTTTGTACTGTGGCATCATTCTTGGTGAGGGTAAGATGCTGCTCAGGGTCAGGGTCATACTGGCCTGGGCTACATAATCAGAGAGCTCCTCTATGTCTCTTTCATGTAGTCCATGGAGGTACGTCTCAGGTCGTTCACACCAGCATGTACAATGACTGAGTCATATTTGTACTTGCTGTGGAGTGACCTGAGTGCTTGTGTTATGTGGCGGATTCTAGCTCCCGACAGGCAGCTTGCTGTGACCTTTTCCTTGTTCAGTCTGGTGAGCGGGATGTCAGTGTGTCTGACTATGGAGTCACCTATTACAAGTGTGTCTGGCATGTTGTTTGGCCTTAAGGGCTGTGACTGTTTAGCACACTGACTTTGTGAACTATGTGTTGCATGTGCTATGTCTTGAGGTGGTGGTTGCTTGGGTGTCTGCTTTGGAGACCTCTGTTGTTTTGGTAGATTTTTAATCAGCGCCTCTGAGTATGTTTTTGTGTGTTTATGTGTTTGGTTTGCTGTTGTGATAGTTCTATGTGAGACTGGGTTTGTGGTGTGCGTGGTTACCTTCTCCTCCTGACTGGTCTTGCCAGTACTGCATTGAGAGAGCTCAGCCTCCAGTTTGGCTATATAGTTGCATCTCTTGCATATATTTGTATTTGTTGGGAGGAGGAGAGGGTTGTCTGTGTACATGAGGCAATTGTAACATTGCCTCAAGATTCCCAGATTCACCAGCTGAACAGGAGAGAATGCCAGCAACTGACCCTTAGTGAAAAAGATTGCTGTGTAACTGAGTCAGAAAGGACCTATAGGAAGATGTGTACTCAACAGAATTTAGGTGAATGAAGTACTTTCTTTTGTTTAAGAGTGCTTTACCTGTATAAAAATGCTTTAGGAGCAAGTGCTGAGCTTTTCAGATAGAGTATAGGCTGTTTAGATTGCAAGTAGAACAGTTCTAAGGGAAAAATTGAAGAGCAGACTTGGCGGAGCCAGAAAAAGTTTAACCAAGTTTAACCGGCGCTATGCATCTAACCGAGCAAACACGTGCAAAGGCGGATTTTAAGCAGTGAACTACAAAAGAGCTAGGAATGGTCCCAAACAACCAATTACTACAGCTTCTTGTGCTGAGGTCACTTCCCCCAAGGACAGGTAGGCTGCTCAAGGCTCCCCACTCCCACTGGTGAGCAAAGAAACTTCCTTCTATCCAAGTAAGGTAATGGACAGCACAGGAACTACACCACAGCCCAGAATACAGCAATGCCTGTATACTGGTCTAAACTAGTTGAGAAAGGCGGGAAAACAAGGATTATTTTTTTGTTTTTTTGTTTTTTTTGTAGAAATACACAGAAAATGCAGAGACAGTGATAAATTAGTTACACAGGCTAGCACACTTTAGTGGGCAGCCTCCACAGTTAAATTAAACAAACAAACAAGCAAACTTTCGATTAAATTTGACTAAATGTAACTTTAAGTGCAGATTTAAAAATAAATGCAGTAATCAGAAAAAAACAGTTCAGGCTAGTTTAAAGTAAGCAACAGAAGCTATTTCCAGTGAAAAAAGCAAATATACTTAAATCCAGAAGGTAGTCGCGTTCCTTGCTGCTAGGACCACTCTGTAAACCCACGTGGAGCTTGTCTGAGCAGTATAGCCAGAAAAAACGCCCAGAGGCGGATTTTAAGCAGTGAACTACAAAAGAGCTGGGAATGGTCCCAAACAACCAATTACTACAGCTTCTTGTGCTGAGGTCACTTCCCCCAAGGACAGGTAGGCTGCTCAAGGCTCCCTCACTCCCACTGGTGAGCAAAGAAACTTCCTTCTATCCAAGTAAGGTAATGGACAACACAGGAACTACACCACAGCCCAATACAGCAATGCCTGTAAACTGGTCTAAACTAGTTGAGAAAGGCGGGAAAACAAGGATTATTTTTTTGTTTTTTTGTATCATATCCAGAATAGTATTTTTAAAAAAAATCACCAAAAATTAGGCATGCTTTACAGCCACAAATCCTGAGTTACACTTAACTTAGCTCTTCTTGTTCTAACTTACAGTTTTGGGGTGATTGACTAACCTCAAAGGGTATTGGATCAGTTGGACAGGAAAACAGGAAAAATGCTTCATGAGTATCAAATTATTTATAAAACTGAGTGCATACCAAGATTATATATCCCCTGTTCTGAAGGTGGTATGGGCCTCCACAAAACTGATTACATGTATAGATCTGCAATCATAGGACTACAACATAGGACATAACTGCTGACCTCATAAGATCCAAACATAGTGAAAGTTTTATAACATGATGAAAACAAATCTAAGGTGACTTCCCTGCTTAGTTTAGCAGAAGCATATCGGAGTCATGTGGTACTGGAAATCAAACCAGAAGTAGATAAAAATGAGGTAGCAACTCAATGTGACAAAAAAACAAAAGAAAGAGTATAAGGTAAAGGATCAGATGAGAAGGCAAGAAATGTGGAAAGGGTATAAACATAGTTGAAGTACAGAAAATTCCTGGATCAACCTCATGTTGATCAGGATCTGATGCAGGAATGGTTAAAGAGAGGTAAATTTAAACCAAAAGACAACAACAGGTTACTTTTGGTGGCCCAGGATAGTGGACTATATATACGTTGATTTATAAAGTTTGTTATACATGTCAGAGAAACAGACAAATGCAGGTTTTTGTAAAACATAACTGGAAATAGTCACACATCTTGTTGCTGGGTGTGATACACTAATGGCAGAGGGCCTCTATACTGAAAGGCATAATAATGTGTCAAGACTGTTGCATTGGAGATTGTGCAAAGATTATAATATTGAAGTATTTGAGACGCACTAGAAACATATACCACAAAGCATTATAGAGAATGATAAAGTTTACATTACATGGGATAACCCATTACCAACAGTTCAAAAAACAGATGCGAGAAAAACAGATATAGTACTCCATGAAAAGAAGACAAAAGTATCATTGATCATCAAAATTGCTACACCTAGTGATTACAGTGTCTTATGTACAGAGAGACACACAGAGTCATAAAATACCAGGATTTGCATGCAGAAATTAGGGCAATGTGCGAGAGTTATAACCTGACCGTTCCAATAGTACTAGGGGCAATGGGCCTCAAAAAAGAATTTGCAGTCTTATTTAAATATGGTACCAATACGTGTAACTCCACATGAACTGCAGGATGAGTCAATTCTGGGCACATTACGGATGCTGAGAAGAACACTTTTGGATAATATCAAAGTTTACAACAATACTAATTTCATGAACTTTAATCATACTTTGCCTTAGGAATGGGGTCCATTCCTGTCATGATATTAGAAGCCCAAAAGACATGGAGAAATTAAACCGGCACAGATCGTATCTAAATAAACAGATCAGGTGTTTACTAGCTACTATCTACTTTTTACCTTCACTCCTTTTTGGAGCACCTATTATTACCAATTTCCAAGTCTCACTTAAGTCCAAACCTAAATCTTACTGTAATAAAATAGCCAAATTTTTAACCAGTTCTATACATTTCACCCATCACTGTATTCCTCTACAATCTCTCAAATGGCTTGACCTACATCAACATCTACCCTATCTACAACTTATAGCTGTGTATAACATAGTTTACAAACTCATTGCCTGCCCTGCCTTACTTCCTAGTCTCCAAACCTACAACCCTACTGGATAATCACGATCTGAAGGCAAACAACTTAACACATTTCATAAAACCAGAAATTCAGCTGGCAAAAGATTCCATTTATTTTCAACAGGAAAAGATTGGAGAACATTTTTTTTTACTAATATCATGCTCATCCCTAAATGTAATGCCTTTAAACATGCATTAAAAGAATTTCTAAGTAAAACATGGATCTGTTAATGCTCTATACCTGGCACAAATTGTATCATCCAATACATTCTTATTTCTTTCCATGTACTCTAACTGTCACATACGCCCAATCTCCTTCCCTATATCTCCAAACCAAGTTAAAACTCTGTCATCTTACCTAATAAAACCAACAAAGGGAAAATACTGCAGCGATCTACGTTCGATAAAACAAACAAAATAAAACAAAGAAACAAACAGCAGAAAGGTTTTTTAATTTAATAATTATAAAAAACAAGGCTTTCAGGTTTCCCCTTCCTCATTGTATATACACTGAGGAAGGGGAACCCAAAAGCTTTGGTTTTTTTATTCTTATTAAATTAAATGTTTCTGCTGTTCATTTCTTTGTTTATCTTACCTATTAAATCAGACTAATACAACACAATCACACATACCCTTAACTCCCATCACTATATCTCTTTGCATACTTCCTATCAATAAATCTCATCTAGCCTTTAATATCACTTCTTATTCCATTCTCAGTTTATCCACCCCTTCATTTCCCTTTGACCTTTCACACATCCACCTCTCTTTTCATCACTTCCTATTGACCTAGTTTCTCCTCTCTGAATCTAAGATACTAAATCTACACCCTTCACCATTCATTACTTCCAACAAGCCTATTTTTTTTCTCTGATCTTATCCCCAAAATCTAACTTCCTTCCTTTCCTATAAACATTAAATTAACTGATTATTAATTTGCATTGCATACAAACAACTCTCTATCTCTATTACAGTTAATAATTAACATTTCTACTTTTATCTTTTGAGATTAATCACCCTGTCCATACATAACTTCTCATAAGCAAATGTTACTACAATGATTCTTCAAGGACAACATGATAACCCTACCATGAACTCTTTATCTATATATGTCTTGATTTATATATATCTAAGCATATTCTGAATTGTAATTTGTAGTGTTTTCAAAACTCTTCCAAAAGTCTTGATTATATTTAATTTATACTGATATATATTAATTCTTCTATTGTATCTGTAATTATTTTGTAAGTAAATTTTGTGTATCTGGAGATTCTCTCCTGGGGTTTCCCCTGAAAATAGGTACTTTGGACCTAGTTGGACTTTCCTGGTAAACAAATGTCAAGGCACATCGTAACAGTACAGGAAGAAACTGGTAAGCCTTAGTAGAGCCCAAGGAGGTGCATTGACAGGTATTGCTAAATGCAATCCAGTCTCCAGTTATTAACAGTAGGATATCTTTAACCAGGATTTTAAACTTTAAAGCAGACAAAATATGAGATATGAAATAAATAACTGTAAGTGACAATATTTGAGCTTAAAATTTACATTTATTACTAGATATACTAATACGCAGGTTGTATTGCCTTTACTTCTACAGGACATTTAATATGTAAATTATAAGACATTATTTACTAATTTTTTATCAAATGTATTTACAGTAAGTATTTTACATGATTTGATTGGACACTGTATTTTACTATGGACAATTGTATTACTGTAATACAACTTTTAATACTTTCTGATTGTGTTAAATGCTTGCTGTGATTGGATATTTTAGAGAATTTAAAGGTCACATCATCATGGTGTATTCTAATCTGAGGAAGTTCTGTGGAAATAAAATAGGAACAAAAGCACTCATTCCAGCTTTTGACTGTTTTTTTATATTGAATCTTTTGTGTCTGTGTCAATAAATAAATATAAATAAAATACATTAGTGCTTTAAATAGCCACTTGGAACTCCCCCCTTAAAAAATTGCCTAGTAAGATTAAACTGGATAGCAAAGAATAAATATGTTCGCCCATCTTCATGTTTTACAAAGGGGGAAAAAGCTGAGACTATGTCAGCCTTCTCTAATGTGTCATACCTTCTATTCCACTTATCATCCTAGCAAGTTTCCTCTATGTCATTCACATCATTGTGACCTCTCATTCTCTATATGGCCTTTAAATCTGAGTGAAGTATTCCCACTATGGCCTGACCATTGCCTGAAAAAATAGAAATATAACCTTCCTGCTTTCTTGATTTGGTTTGCCTTTGTATCCATACTTTTACTTTAATACTGATTACCAGTTCTTCATAATATTCCTTACACACATTTATTTTTCTGGATATTATCTTGACTTCTCTAAATACATGTATAATTTTGTCTGTCATTTCCTTTGAGTAGCACTTTACAACTAGTTTGGTGGAACTGAAGCTTCTACCATTTAGAACAATTGTCTAGTCTTCTTACATACTACTTCAGGATTGCTTCCCCAAACAACTTTTTTTGCCATGTGCAATTTGCTACCACCCCCACAACCTTTTTGTCACATAAAATGATATTGATTATTTAGTATTCCATATCTGCATGCCATTAGTGACATATACATTAGAGGACCAACCTCTCTACGATACCAATTTTTACCCTCTTGCAGTCTGAGAGCCATTCTCTAATGTACCACTCTCTGATCACTAGTGTTCTTTCAGTTCTCTGCCTATCCGCACAGTTTTCTGCTCACTGATACTGCTCTTATTTTTGAATGAGCCTTTAGTGCTTCCCCTCTGAAAGTCACTTGAAAACAATTTGCTTTACCAAAACTGAATATGAACACACATCACCTACAAACTAGCCACCTATATCAAAATAAGCATATTTTTGTCCTGCATCCTCCCAGAGAGCAAGTCCCTACAAAGACATCTCTTACTTACATATACCTAATTGCATCGCTGCACAACAGTAAAAGTAAATTTGACCAGTTGTATTCAGGCAGTTAGTAACTAGTTAGCTAGCCACTCATCAGATGGTGCAGATTTGAAATCCAGGTAAAGGATCACATCCGCATGATTACATATGTCTGCCATTTTGGTGACCCACTTGTTAGTTTGATAGGCTGCTTCTGCTGTAGGCTTAGGCTGGAATTAGTTATGTAGCTTATTTTGCCCAGGAACCCTGTATATTTTGACTTCACGGCTGTTTTCATCTTTCTGCCAACTGGTGAAGTCAGATACCCTGGCTTTTAGCTTGTAGGGCTATTCTTTGCTCTGCCTTTACAGATGGACATTACACCAACAGCTCTTTACAGGATGTACCACAGCATTATGTAGACCTTTAGGGTATCCACCATAGGATCTCGTGGCCCTTTACTGCACATAAGGCTGTCACTCTAACCATTTGCCTACATGGATCATTTAAATGATCTACTACAGCATTCTGTGACCCTTTAGGTTACCCATCACAGCATCCCATGGCCTTTTAGGGCATCTACCACAGCGTCCTATGGCCCTTTAGGGTATCCACCACAGTATCCAGTGGCCCTTTAATGGATCAGCAATTACATTATGTGGTGCACCATGTGCATTCCCCTCTTTCAGACCCCCAAGTGCCCTTCTTATCTCTTCAGTTGCTTTATCATCATCACTCCATCCTCCCCCTTACTCTATCCAAATGCAAACCTTTCCACATGCTTTTTGTATTGAACATATTGCAAAATATTTTTAAATGTTTGTCTGTTCCTGTGTTTCCTTATGCTTTTGCCCAATCAAAGATAGTTTACCTTTTCCATCCTAAAGAAGGCATTGTTACTGTTCCTAACATTTGCTTTTACTTGATCCCCATTTTATTCTTTACTTTGCCAATGTACTTGGCATACCTTTTCTAGCCCCCACCTAATTACACCAATGATTTCAATGTCTTTCCAATCCCTACATCACTCTTTGGTTTTCTTTAAGGCAATCTCACCTGCTTAGTGAAAGAAATTGGTTTAATTTCTTATATTTTGGTGAATGATTTTGACTGTTTGGTACCTCATCTCCCTGACATCCTATGGTTTCTCATACAGATCCTCCTCTCCCGTTTGGTCTCCCTACCTACTAACTCAATGCATAAGTGATTATTTAACTTGTTATAGTCAGGTCTGCAGTAATTCTAGACTCTTATCTGTTTGGCCTTCACCTTTCTTTGCCTGTGGCCAGTGTATACCACACTACTGTATAGTCACTACTGGTCAGTGAAAGTCTAATCTAAGACTCCAAAGTTTATGTTGCCTACATAGTAAAGAAGAACAATGTCATCTCATCCTGTCTCTGTTAAAAACATTTTACTATGCCTCTCCAGGTTAAGTATTTCAGTATATTCTCTCTATCATGGTGGGACAATAGACTCTTCAGTCTGCCTCTAGTATAGTGAGGACTCTCATCCTCATCATCCTCCTCCACATGCACTGAATACAGCCTCTTATCCCTAGTACTACTATTAAGAGGTCATATAGTATGTATATTGTACTCTGCATATAAATTGTTAGTTACAATTCTGAATCATCAGAAATAGTGAGTACAGTAATGGTTGCCCATTGTCACATATGCATTTGTGTATAGACATACATACGCACACAAATATATATTTAGACAGAAAGAAAGATTTAACCCAGCCACAGTGGATGTACAAGCCAGTGCATTTCTTTGTGCCATTTCCAAGTCTGGATAAATGGGGAGGGTTAGGTCAGGAAGGGCATCCGGTGTAAAACCTCTGCCAAATAAGATATGCAGACAACAATACAGATTTCCACACTGGATCGGTCAAGCCCCGGGTTAACAACGACCGTCACCAGTACTGTTATCCAACAGGGTGTTGGCGGAAATTGGGCTACTGTTGGCCAAAGGAGAAGAAGAGGGGGAAGGCATGCCCGAAAGCAGAAAGAGAGGAGGAAGGTTAGGAGTGTAGCAGTGAGGGTAGGAACTTTGAATGTTGGCAGTATGACTGGTATAGGGAGAGAGCTAGCTGATATGATGGAGAGCAGAAAGGTTGATATATTGTGCGTGCAAGAGACCAGATGGAAGGGGAGTAAGGCCAGGTGTTTAGGAAACGGGTTCAAATTGTTCTATCATGGTGTGGATGGTAGGAGAAATGGGGTAGGGGTTATCCTGAAGGAACAGTATGCCAAGAGTGTTTTGGAGCTGAAAAGAGTGTCAGATAGAGTGATGTTTATGAAGCTAGAAATTGATGGTGTAATGATGAATGTTGGATGTGCAATGGATGAGAAAGAAAAATTTTGGAGTGAGTTGGATGAAGTGGTGGTGAGTGTACCCAATGATTGGAGCAGATTTCAGTGGGCATGTTGGTGAAGGGAACAGAGGGGATGAGGAAGTGATGGGCAGGTATGGTGTTAAGGAGAGGAATGCAGAAGGTCAGATGGTAGTGGATTTTGCGAAAAGGATGGACATGGCTGTGGGGAATACATATTTTAAGAAAAGGGAGGAGCATAGGGTGAGGTACAAGAGTGGAGGAAGATGCACACAGGTGGATTATATCCTATGCAGGTGGGCCAGTCTGAAGGAGCTTGGAGACTGTAAAGTGGTGACAGGGGAAAGTGTAGTTAGGCAGCATAGAATGGTGGCCTGTAGGATGACGTTGGTGATCAAGAAGAGAAGGACAAGTGTGAGAGCAGTGCCAAGGATCAAATGGTGGAAGCTGAAAAAGGGTGAGTGTGAGGTGGAGTTCAGGGAAGAGTTAAAACAGGCACTGGGGGACAGTGAAGAGTTACCGAATAGCTGGGTAACAACAGCAGAGATGGTAAGTGAGACAGCTAAGAAGATGCTTGGTGTGACATATGGACAGAGGAAGGAGGACAAGGAGACCTGGTGGTGGAATGAGGAAGTACAGGAGAGTATACAGAGGAAGAAGCTGGCAAAGAAGAAGTGGGATTGTCAGAGAGATGAAGAAAGTAGACAGGAGTATAAGGAGATGGGGATCATGGCAAAGAGAGAGGTGGCGAAGGATAAGGTATATGGAGAGTTGTATGAAAGGTTGGACACTAATGAGGGAGAAAAGGACCTGTACCAATTGGCTAGACAGAGGGACTGAGCTGGGAAAGATGTGCAGCAGGTAAGGGTGATAAAGGACAGTGAAGGAAACATACTCACAAGTGAGGAAAGTGTGTTGAGCAGATGAAAGAAGTACTTTGAGGGGCTGATGAATGAACAGAATGAGATAGAGAGAAGGTTGGATGATGTGGGGATAGTGAATCAGGAAGTGAAACAGATTAGCAAGGAAGAAGTACGGACAGCTTTAAAGAGGATGAAGAAAGGAAAGGCTGTTGGTCCAGATGACATATCAGTGGAAGTATAGAGGTGCTTAGGAGAAATGGCAGTGGAGTTCTTAACCAGATTGTTTAATGAAATCTTGGAAAATCAGAGGATGCCTGAGGAGTGGAGAAAAAGAGTTTTGGTACCTATTTTTAAGACTAATGGTGATGTGCAGAGTTGTAGTCACAGCTTGAAGTTATGGGAAAGAGTAGCGGAAGCTAGGTTAAGAAGGGAAGTGATGATTAGCAATCAGCAGTATGGTTTCATGCCGGGAAAGAGCACTACAGATGTGATGTTTGCTCTGAGAGTGTTGATGGAGAAATATAGAGAAATTCAGAAGGAGTTGCATTATGTCTTTGTTGACTTGGAGAAAGCATATGATAGGGTGCCTACAGAGGAGTTGTGGTATTGTATGAGGAAGTCAGGAGTTGCAGAGAAGTATGTAAGAGTGGTACAGGATATGTACTAGGGTAGTGTGACAGTGGTGAAGTCTGCAGTGGGAGTGACAGATCCATTTAAGGTGGAGGTGAGATTACATCAAGGATCAGCTCTGAGCCCTTTCTTATTTGCAATGGTGATGGACAGGTTGACAGACGAGATCGGAGAGGAGGACCCATGGACTATGATGTTTGCAGATGACATTGTGATCTGTAGTGAGAGTAGGGACCAGGTTGAGGATACCTTGGAGAGGTGGAGATATGCTCTAGAGAGGAGAGGAATGAAGGTCAGCAGGACTAAGAATATGTGTGTGTGAATGAGAGGGAGGATAGAGGAATGGTGAGGATGCAGGGAGTAGAGTTGGCGAAGGTGGATGAGTTTAAGCACTTGGGATTAACAGTTCAGATTAATGGTGAGTGTGGAAAAGAGGTGAAGAAGAGAGTACAGGCAGGGTGGAATGGGTGGAGAAGAGTGTCAGGAGTGATTTGTGAGAGATGGGTACCAGAAAGAGTGAAAGAGAAGGTCTACAAGAGGGTAGTGAGACCAGCTATGTTGCATGGGTTGGAGATGGTGGCATTGACAAAAAGGCAGGAGTCAGAGCTGGAAGTGGCAGAGTTAAAGATGTTAAGATGTGCACTGGGTATGATAAGGATGGACAGGATTAGGAATCAGTATATTAGAGGGTCAGCTCAGGTTGGACGGTTTGGAGACAAAGTTAGAGATGCAAGATTGTGTTGGTTTGGACATGTGCTGAGGAGGGATGATGGGTATATTGGGAAAATGATGCAGCTGCCAGGTAAGAGGAAAAGAGGAAGGCCTAAGATAATGTTTATGGATGTGGTGAGAGAGGACATGCAGGTGGTTGGTGTGACAGAGCAATATGCAGAGGATAGGAAAAAATGGAAACAGATGATCCGCTGTGGTGACCCCTAACGAGAACAGCCAAAAGAGAAGAAGAAGACAGAGAGAAAGATTCTTTTCTCCTTTAACTGGGTTAAAACTCCTGCCCCAAGGACCTTTTTTTTCTATTCAGTTCATGGCTTTTATATCTATCTATCTACTTACATGTTATTCTAGCAGATTTATAACCTATAAATGCTATTTTGTATACTTTTTCTGAATAACCAGCCATTTGTTTATCCAGCCTAAGGTCCAGTCCCAGTGAGATGGGATGAATCTACTGTATATATATATATATGAAATTCTTGGTTTTAGAACACAAGAAGTTAAAATATAGTGAGCCATACATCCATTCACAGCCTCTACAACAAACAACTAATAATATTTGTAATCAATCTTTACTGTAACCTACATTAGCATAGTACATCATTTCAGCACAATCACTGTACTCTGATGAGAAACAGAATTGTTGTGCAATCTGCATATAAATGTTTGAACAGCGTTTTGTAATTTAGTTCAGTTATTACCTATAAGTTAATCTCTGCAGCTCGAGAATTTGATGCAAAAGATGAGTAGTTGCTATACATTTTCTTAACTGAGGTGTGTCACAGCATCTCATCACAGTGCACTGCCCTTTTGTATGCCAGCAATCAGCGATAAGCTGTCTAGCATTAATGTTTTTTGTATCAGTATTATTTTGCGCACATGAATCCCATTCTCATCCATCCTACAGTATAATCAGAAACTACGGAATATTGATTCAAGTGAGGCAATACAGCAGCAGAGGTAAGAGCTTAATGAGCAAAATGGACCAAACAGCACGGTTCATATGTAGGACTCTGCAAAATACATGCAACGATTAATTTATACTGGGTTTGCTCAATCAACACTACATGTCAATATGCATCCACTCCTTTATTTAGAAGCAAAGCGGTTCTAAAAAAATAATTGATTTATAAAGAAAGTGTCTGTCAAGGTTGTCTTTTCCACTTGCAGCCAATAATTAAATATTTTACAGCCCACACTTCCACAAAATGTGCAACACACTGCACTGTCTCCTGCATTTTGAGCTTCTGATTGCAGAGATGCATACAAACGGTATGCATGATTATAAATCTACTAGCCATTGCTTGGCTAATACAGTGTGCATTCTGTGGAAAATGCAGTTAATTTACTTGCCTTTGACCAGTTAGAATTCTTTTCTGTCAGTGATTTGCAAATGGTGACTTTTATGTATTCTTATGTTTGAATATTGATAAAACAATGCTTAACTAAATATTAGTAACAGGACAAGAGCAGTGAATGTTGATCCGATTTTCTGCTATAGTTTCTTACATGGTCTACTCCACTGTAACCTTAAAACAATGGGATCAATAACATAATAAACCAATTTGTATTTAAAAAGCAACATTTTGAAGGAACCCTTATATCATTTAATCAGGGTTTATTGTAACTGCAGGCAAATGTATTTCTTCCCATTTCCTTTGCCTTTAATATCTGTTATCATCACTGGGGCAGCATCACTAAAATTATACATGGATATAACTCGGCAAGTTTATTTTTACTACTGTATGATACCGGATAAATACATAATACAAGAAATTATTAGCAATTCATGAATTCACCCATATCTATGATGGTTTTGCTCTTCCTGAGCTCTAAATGAGGCTGTGTATGTACCTTGTATGCACACGTGTCTATTAGGAGGCCAGACCAGCAACATGGGCACTCAAGGCGCTGCAGCTTTTTTCTCTTGCTGCTTTCTTGGAGTAATAAGGAATCGATATGGGCAGTTTCAAATGGAAAGTAAAACCATCCTAAAAGCAATGAGGAGAGGGGTCAAACTGCTGTCCATGAGACTGTCAGTGGGTATGGGAAACAACAGCCACATTGGAAGTAATGCATTTAGAATACATGAATATGAAGATAAAATAAAATGCTCTATGTACTCTGTTTCAGTCATGGCAACTAGACCCATTACAGATCCGTAGCTGCTTTTTTAGGTCTCCTTTTCTCCTGACTAGGCATCTTCAACCCTGCATCATTCCTTATAAAATGTCTTCAGCCCTCCATCTGCCTTTATGAAGCTTTATTTTTTAACTAAGTCTTTCTATGACTGTCCATCTACCACCCGTAGCCCTTCCTCTCTCTTTGACCCTTGTCTGCCTCTTCAGCTCAGCCACCAGGCCTACTGATAATGAAGGGTGTGTGTACCCATCTTCTCTATCTCTCTCCTCTCATTCACTGACTGTTTCCTCATAATTCATTCCTAAATATCTCTTTTACCATTTTGATCATATTCCTTTGAATATCTTGAACTCGCTTAATCTCCTTTTCGTTTAATGAACACCAACACTGCATACACTATTCTGGACATGGCCCAAGCAGTGTGTTAAGCAATGACAGGACAATCTCAGCATAGCCCCCTTAAATATATAAATATATATATATATATATATATATATATATATATATATATATATATATATATATATATATATATCTTGTTGACCTTATTCAAGCTACTCAGCAGGATCCATCCTTGGATGGATTATAACTCAGAAATCCTTCTACTTCTCTGTCTCCCCCATGGAATCCTCCTTAAGTATGTGGCCTCCCGTGAATTTTCTTGCCAAGCTTTACTACTCAACATAATTTTACATGAAACCCAACCTTTCATTTATCTGCAGCAGACTTAATAGATATTGGCTACTTCCTCAGTAGTCATCGATTCAGCTTTGTAGTCTTCCACGAATAAGTTGATGTTATTTAGCCATAGTGGAATATACACACAAATCTGCTTGAAGTAGACTAGTCAAGGCATGAAACTCTACAGCACTCATTGCTGACTATTTTCTGGACAATTAGCCTCCAATAGGCATTTTCAGTTTCCAATCCATTAGCCACATTCTAACTCACCTTACCATGTTGATCCACATTTTCATACCATTTAAGTTTCTTTCCAAGTCTACTGTATAGCACACTGTCAAAGGCCCTAAAAAAACCCAGATAAAATGCATCCTCTGAATTACCTCTCTTATACGGTATGAATGGACAGTTACAGAGAGTGGCTAACATGGTAAGACCGCTTGTCTGTAGCCATGCTGTTGTTGTTGAGGAAATGCCTGCCCCATTAATTTTAACCCCAACTTTCCCTGGATGAGGCATGACATGCTTGTAGTTTACCAACTCTCCCTGCACCCATCCTTGTGTAGTGGGGTCACATGACATTATTCTGTAGTCCTGTGACGTTTGTTTTTTATGGACTTGCTTGTTTTTGCTGGGATGCTATTGAAATACCAAACACTGCAACCACAATTCTTAGAACAGCAAGACTAAATTTGTAGTGAGGGGAATATGTAAAATATGTAGCAGTTATTCAGAGCACTTTCCTTATCGTACGATGCATTGACCTTAGAGATGAAATGCACACATTCTTTGGCTGTGCAAGGTAAGGGTTGGGGAATAAAGTCCACTGCAAAAAGAGTTTAAGGCATTAGGCACCAGGCATATACTCAGCACTGGCACTGAAGCAAGTTTTGAGATACAATGTGTTTATTTACCAGTAATACTTTATTGTTCATATTTGTGGGACTTGCAGTTATGGTTTATGTGCATACAGTAAACGCATATTTTTGCCAGTGATGCACAAAGCACTAGAAGCCATTTGCCAAACTTAATAAAAGGCAGCTCTGAGTTCTTGCTTCTTCTCCCTGAATTATTCTGAGCTCCTTCACCTCACGGCTCATTCTTCCCCTTGTCCATATGTTTCCAGTCAGCACTGCCCTCCTATCCATTCCACAGTTAGTACCTAGCTACAGAACTTCTTCAGTAGTCGTAGCTGATCTCTGGGTTCCTCATAGTTCTTCTTTTTCTAGCACTTGATCATGCACTACCTTTTACATTTCCTCGGACACATGAACATTTTCTTTTTCCAGTTCTTCACTGTTCTAGGCATCTCTTTCTTTCTCTCAGACTGACATTGGAGCTTTGAATTTTGTCTTTTTACTTTCCCCATTCTCTGGTATATGAATGCCTAACTATCAGAGAGGTATACTATAAAGAAAGAAAGAAAAATAAGTTAACAGTAGGCCGTTTTTCTCCCTGAGAGGGACTGCACTAGTAAAGGAAATGGATCATACATGTAGGCGTCACTTTCTGGTTGCACAGCAAATCATGTTGTTTAAAGGAGAGTGGGGTAGTGGCATCATTCAGTGAGAACAAAGTCCTTAGGGGATGCAGATGTGAAGAGTTACTAAGCAGGGAGTAATGAGGCTAATGCAGTTCAGATGGGAAGTAATGAGGCTAACGCACATCCAGTGGGAAGTAATGCAGGGCACTGGATAATGAGGTGAATGCAGTGCAAATAAAAAGTAGTACGCAGTAATAAGTAATGAGGTTAGCATAGTCTATATGGGAAGTAATGTGGCTATCATAGTTCAAATAGGAAGTAGTACAAATGAATGGTTATTGAGGCTGACACAGCTCAAACAGGAAGTAGTACATCAGAATGGTCAATGAGGCTGACACAGTTCAAACAGAAGGTAGTACACTGAAATAAGTAATCTGGGTAAAACTTTCACATTAGAAGTAGTTGAAAGGAATGACTTATGAGACTAACACAGTTCAGATGGAATACAGTACACAGGAATGAGGCATAAAATGGTTCAAATCAGAAGTAGCACATTTGAATGACTAATGAAGCAAAAACAGTTCAGATGGGAAGTAGTACCCAGGATTTCACATTTCGTACTGCACTGCACTGCACATTTCAGTGTATCAGTCAGTTAGCAGCATAACTCGGTGCTGCAGCACTGGCAAATGTGTGCAACCATACACATAGCACCATTGCATACGTGCGTGTGCCTATTTTGGTATTTTTTCCATAGACATCAATGATGTCTGTCTCTTCCAGCACCAACAGTTCCTGCCTGGGTAATTCCTGAGTCTATATACACCAATCATAGCCGTCATACAGCACTTGGCACATAGGGTACTGTTATGTGCACCCAGATTGTACTTTATGTTCTTTCCAAAATCTCAGGGTTCTTGACACATCTGGGCTTGTAGATGGTGGTTGCATGTGCCTATACCAGTGATGGCAAACCTTTTGGGCTCGGCGTGTTAAAAATTTGGAAAATACCTATCTTGACTCTGCTTGTGTGTCACCCCCCCACACCACGAACAAAAGCGAAACAGCTCTTTACGTATTCATTTATGTAAAATAAATACAGTCCAGTCATGTGTGCTGCTATGCATTGTAAAAGAAAAAGTCAGTGACTTAGAATAGAGAAAATGATATGTGCACTGATAATTGGGGATAAAATACTGCACCAAAAAATTAACCTACTTTTAATAGTAATTTTGATTTGAACTGAAAAAAAATATGGAATACACTGCATTTGACTTGATTAATATCAAGTAATGACTTTTTGTTGTTAAGTTTTAATGGATAAGTACAGGGTCACATATTTCTTGTGTTTTTTGTTCATTCAGTTTCCTTAGTAACTCAGGTATTGGTGAATGCTGGTGTGTCACCCAAAACGTCATGACGCAACACCTTTGACACACATGTCATAGGTTCACCATCACTGGCCTATACTCTTCAGCAAGGATTTTCTCATATACTAACCATGCCTATATACTGTGCGGTACCAAGCCTTTACGAAATAGTGCATGTCCTACCTAGATGATATATTTATTTCCCAAGTATTCCAGGTGCTGCTTTTCTGCAGAGTGTTAAAGCTGCTGCTATGCAGGACATCTCTGTCATAATGTAGCTAGCTGCAACACTGCTCAGTAAATTGGGACTCTGTAAGGTACATCACATCATGCTATGCATCCTGGGTCCTATGCTACTCAAAGCACTAGATGTATTCAGGATAAACAGGGTACCAAGTTGTGGATATCTTCTTGCAGCTACCTCCCTTCCCATGACAAGTCACTACTGTGCCAGTCAGCATATTGAGATAAAGGTTAGTATGTTGTGCATATCCCCTATATGGGGAAATGTGCTACACTGAGACACTTCTGATTCTGTTTCTCTGTCTTGTGGCTGTCAGTACCACTGAGTGAATGGTCCTCAAGCTGCTTCTGGTACTCAGCACAGAGGTTTCCTCTACGACTTTGTATGTATACTTAAAAAAACCTTCCCACCTATAAAGGAAAGACTCTAGTGGCATGCATAAGAGCCAGTAATAGGTAATGATGAGGTGTGCAGCATGTCTGCATTTTGAAAATTGCATGAAAGGTTTATATTTCAAAGTTTTCTTTTTTTTTTTTAAAGTGGGGTGAGGGCTGAGGAGAAGATACAAAGGTCAGACAGAGCTTTACCCATAGATTAAACAAATCAGTGCCAATTCATAAACTGGGTACATGGCCTTAATAATATGAGTGATAGGACACAATAACTTTGAAAAAAATATATTAAATATAACTTGACCCAGTCTGCTGGAAGAAGTATATGAATAAGTCACAGAGGGATTTACACAAATAATTGCATCTGCCTCACAAGGCAACTAAGTTTTCTTTAAGAAAATGTGTCACAGCAAGTAAAATCTGAGGAGATGGTTTAGTGACATAGGACTCAATAGTGTAACTTTATTACAAATCATTACACCTTGGTACAAATCCTTAGGACTACTGAAGTGGTTTGTTTGCTTTTTAACATACTGAGTGGACTGCCAAAAAACACAGTTTTACTGGCATATACAGTAGGTGGTGAACAGCTCATTTCTGGAATCTAGTAGTAATCGTCAAATCTGATTAGATTAAATCCCATTTCATCACAACAAGATAATCAAATTAATAACTGGTCAAACATTTTGCACTGGTATTTTCTAACTAATATACCAACTTTCAAGGTCAGCAAAACATAGGGTAGGTTATATCAATAAAAGTCAAGTGGCTGAGGCACGGCCCAGAACCTGACAAAAAAGCAGTTAGACTTTGATTAATAGAAAGAACATCTGCTGTTGGAGTCAAATTTACAGACAACTGATTTTCATATGTAACAGGTACAGAAGTGATCAGAAAGAAATATAAAACAATAATAAAAAAAATGTTTGTTATAATACTTATAATACAGAAAAAAAATACTTAAAGAAATGAACAATAAACTGAGTGCTAACTAGAAAACTGCTATTCATAAGGAGAACTTGGAAAAATAAAAAGAAACATTAGCTTTTATGCACAGAAGGTACTTGATTTGTGTACAGGAGTAACAAATTTAAATGAACGTTTGCATAACAGACTCTGCCAGGGTTTCTTATTTTTATTCATGTTTACAGGGAAATAAAGGCATAAGTACCTACAATATAAGTTAATAAAGCATGAAATACATCTGATAAAACATGATTTGAAATTATAGCACTGTTTCTACTGAGGTGAATATGTTGGCAGAAGAAATGCCATTAACAGTGTTAAAATGCTTTTGTTGTAAACCATGGTCAGTATAAATATGCTGAGCAAGTTAATTCAAATATAGTGAGAAATGCAGCACAGTTTGAGCTCTGCTTACGAGTGATCACAAAATCCTTATTTTTCTTAATTTTTTTCTTTCAAATTCCCTAGCTAACATGTCGTCCATTACTCCATTGTGCTCTACCCACAATGCATTTTTATAAAGGAATTTGTGCTTCAGTTTTTGTATGACAGCATCATGTCAGGATCGGAAGCATCCTAGTTAAAGTCAGCAAAGAACCCAAAAATATGACAGTGAAAATCTGAAAATGTTTTTTTTTTAACTGTAATAAAACTGCAATGGTGAATTATAAAATAATAAACCAATATAGTGTGATTAATACAATAATAAAACTGCATACTACATAAAGCTGTTTATTAAAATGTGTGTAATTTCTAGCACCTTGAAGGCAGTAGTCTTAATATAGAACATCTTGAGTGTCTTTCATCATGTCTTCTCATGTGCCTGGCATGACTGAGTGAATATAATCCTCAGTGATTAACAACATTCTATGTTATGCAAGTAAAACAGATGATACAAAATTGATGGGATCCAACTGCAGTAATGTGATATATATTTATTTATTTATTACTGCTGGCCCGTTCCAGTATATGTATCCACATAGAACGAAGTCAAAAAAGGAAATAAAAATAAAAGTATGCAGCATTAGTAGTGTTCCTAATTTCTTGGGCTTTTCAGTGACACTATACAGAAGGCACATACAGCCATACAACTAATGTGATGATTCAGTCAGGAGGAACTCATGCCACAAGTCTGTGGACTCTTGGAGTTAGAACCATCATTAGAAAAAAAAAGAAAAAACACTGATAGACTATTAAAAAAAGTATGGATGGAATGTTAAAACTTCATTTTCTTATTCAGAATATTACTTCAAATAATAGCTAGTGGGAAAACGTTGCATGTGATCTTTTACTAGTACTTTTCTGTAGCCTTTAACATGCAAATTAGCAATACAATCCACCCTCACCTACTTTTACATTCAGTCCTTTAGGTTTTACATATTTACATTTTTGTATCTCTGTCAACATATTACTCATTCTCTTTGTGTACTCCTGTTCCCACCCTTCAAAAAATTGCCTTACTCTATTTCCTTCTTCACTAAAAACCCCTTTTTTGACTTTCTTTGACAACTGTTACTTGTCACACACAGACAGCAAGACACTTAGTCTATGCTGAATCAGTAATCACTACATTTCAAATCTGTACTCATGAAATGTCTGCTATAATCTCTGTGTAAGTTATTTTTTTCAATCTATACACACACACGTACTTAAGTTCATAGGATTCTAGTTAATACTAAGCTAGCTGCCTTTGCAGGTTATTTGAAGCTTAGTCAATTTCTCTTTCCAGGGTGAGAATACAACCCTGCAACTTGTGTCTGACAGGTAAACAATTTAACTAATATGCCAACTTTAACACTTTTACTAAGACATAGGCACACATACATTAACAGAAAATAAAACAAACCATATTAACATTTGTCATGCATATACATTACTACGCATTATACATTCCATATATGTTTCATCAGTTCCTACTTACCCCTAAACAACAGATTCATCACCCAAAGACTCCCTATGCTGTGGAATAAAAATAAAAATATGTATATGTGAGGAGGAGCACTGCTGGCCTTGTTCAAGAGAAAAACCAATGGAATGGATGGGAGATATATGCACCCCCAGGGATTACCTCAGTCACCACACTGCTCAACAGACAGCAAAAAAAACAATGTATATAGTTCCAAAGGGTGGGGGTGGTGAAGCTACAAAACTATGGGCTAGGCTTGTAAATGCCCTCGGGCAGATAGCCTAGTATGAACCTATGAACCTAATCACTCCTCCTCCTAAACATTATTCTGCATGTGTTGTTCCAACAGATTCCATTTATTTTTATATAATTTGCTCCTTCGCTTTTGTAAAGATCCCATGTCTAATTCTCCTATCCCCATTAAAATATTCAGTAGTTCAGTTACAGTTGGTTTAGATTTAGATTTTGATTTTCTAAAAACTGATTTTTTCACCAGCCAAATAATAATAAACTTAGCAAAGCTTTATTATGCATTGGGAATTCAGATCCTGTTTCCCAGCTCAAAGAGAATAATTTCTTTAGTTACAGCCATTTGTTCCCCAAACATTTCTGACA